>NC_041383.1:644643714-644759923 GCF_002162155.2 Triticum dicoccoides | reverse complement strand
CCCCCCCCTTTGTTTTTTTTCTTTTGTAATCTCTTTCTTTTATCTATTTCCCTTTCTGTTTTATTTAGTTTTAGGGCATTTAGGCATTTTATAAAATGGTGTTTGCTTCACCATAATTACCAGTGCAATATTTGGCAACCCCCGAACATTTTCGCTTTGCCTTTTGAAAACTTAGGGTGTTTGTCACTAATTCATATTTTGAATTTGCATTGATTTTGAACTACCACTTGATTAGCAACAGTAACACGGATGACATGGCCTCATTAAAAGAGTTTTACTGTAGCCTAATTATCGGGCGTTACAAATCTCCTCCACTACAAGAAATCTCGTCCCGAGATTTAGGAGGTAGAAGGAAACAGTGCGGGGTATTCATCACGCAGGCGATCCTCACGTTCCCAGGTGGCTTCATCTTCAGAATGGTGCGACCACTGGACTTTGAGGAACTTGGTCGCCTTCTGGCGGGTGCGGCATTCAGCTTGGTCGAGAATGCGGACCGGATGCTCTTTATAGGAGAGGTCCTGTTGCAATTCGAGCACTTCATGATCCACTGCCCGGATAGGGTCCTTGAAGCAGCGGCGGAGCTATGATACATGGAACACATCGTGAACCTGAGAAAGGTTCGGCGGAAGCTCCAGTTGATATGCCACCTTTCCACGCCTCTCGAGGATAGTGAATGGGCCAATATAGCGAGGAGCTAGCTTGCCCTTGATCCCGAAGCGGTGAGCACCCTTCATTGGTGTAACTCGAAGATAGGCCTTCTCGCCAGGTTGATAGACCATGTCTTTATGATGACGGTCGTAATTACTCTTCTGGCGTGACTGAGCAGTCTTGAGATTCTCGCGAATAATGCGGACTTGCTCTTCGGCATGTTGGATAATATCCGGACCAAAGAGTGGACGTTCCCCCATTTCTGACCAGTTCAGAGGGGTTCGGCACTTTCGTCCATATAACACTTCGAAGGGGGCCATCTTCAGACTAGCTTGATAGCTATTATTATAAGAGAACTCAGCATACGGGAGAGATTCCTCCCATTTCTTGCCGAAGGATATAACACAAGCTCGAAGCATGTCTTCGAGAACTTGGTTGACACGTTCAACTTGCCCTTGTGACTGAGGATGAAAAGCAGTGCTGAAAGACAGATGAGTGCCCATAGCTTCTTGGAAACTTGCCCAGAATCTTGAAGTGAATAAACTGCCACGGTCTGAACTGATAACCAGTGGAATACCGTGAAGCGAAACAATTCTGGACATGTAGAGAGTTGCAAGCTGACTAGCAGTGATCGTTTCTTTGACCGCCAGAAAATGTGCAACCTTAGAAAGTCGGTCAATGACGACAAGAATAGCATCATTACCCTTTTGCGATTTGGGAAATCCAGTAACGAAGTCCATCTCGACATGGTCCCATTTCCATTCAGGAATAGATATAGGTTGCAGAGTTCCAGCAGGCCTTTGATGTTCTGCTTTGATACAACGGCAAACGTCACATTCAGCAACATAACGAGCAATGTCTTGCTTCATGTTAGACCACCAGAATCTCTGGCGGATGTCTTGGTACATCTTTGTACTACCAGGGTGGATACATAGAGGCGTATCATGAGCTTCTTTCATAACCTCCTGAGTCATATTCAGGTTTTCCTTCTTACATGGCACCACTAGGCGGCCTTTGAAGTACAAGGCGCCATCATCAGCAATAGTGAAGGATGAGGGACTTCCTTCTTTGAGGTCTTGCTTAATCTTGTAGACTTCAGAGTCAAATCCCTGCATTGTCTTTATGGTGCCCACGAGATCGGGTTCAACAGCCAGGGTATAGAGGGAACCCTGGGAAACAACACGGAGATTCATCTTGCGGAACTCCGGAGGAGGGGGAGCGAGTGCACCCGGAGGAACAATATGGAGGTTTAGCTTTCTGAATTCTTCAACAAGTGAGGACTGAACTTTGTGAACCTGGAGGTGGTTGCAGTAAGACTTGCGGCTCAAGGCATCAGCCATTACATTAGCCTTGCTTGGGGTATAGGAAATACCCAAATCAAAATCTGCAACAGTCTCCATCCATCTCTGCTGACGGAGGTTCAGGTCTGGCTGAGTAAACAGATACTTCAGACTTTGGTGGTCAGTGAAGATCTCGCAACGATTACCGAGTAGGTAATGTCGCCACTGTTTTAGTGCATGAATGACAGCAGCAAGTTCGAGGTCGTGAACTGGGTAGTTCTCTTCGTGAGGGCGCAATTGCCGAGAGGCATAAGCAACCACTTTGCGCTCTTGCATTAGGACACAGCCTAGTCCTTGACGGGAAGCGTCGCAGTAAATGACGAAGTCCTTCTTAGTATCAGGAGGAGCTAGTACTGGGGCAGAAGTCAACTTGTCCTCGAGTGCCTGGAAACTTTCCTGACATTTATCTGTCCATTGGAACTTGACGCCCTTATGCAATAGGTTAGTCAGAGGCCTGGCAATCTTGGAGAAGTTCTCGACGAATCGACGGCAGTAGCTGGCGAGACCGAGAAAACTTCTGACTTGCTTAACGTTCTTCGGAGGAGTCCAATCGAGAATAGCCTGAACTCGTTCAGGGTTGACGGCAATACCATCTTTAGAGATGACATGCCCGAGATAGGTTACTTCGGGAAGCCAGAATTCACACTTGGAGAACTTGGCATATAGCTGATGCTCTCGTAGCTTTTCCAGCACAAGACGAAGATGTTCAGCATGTTCTTCTTCATTCTTGGAAAATATCAGGATATCATCCAGATAAACCACGACGAACTTGTCGAGGTAATCCATGAATATATAGTTCATCAGGCGAGAGAAGGTGGCTGGAGCATTGGTTAAGCCGAAAGACATGACGGTGTACTCGTATGAACCATAACGAGTCACAAATGCGGTCTTGGGGATATCCTCCTTACGAACACGGATCTGGTGGTAACCCAACCTCAAGTCGAGTTTAGAGAACACTGATGATCCAGCTAATTGATCATACAGATCATTGATCCGAGGAAGAGGATACTTATTCTGAATGGTAGCTTGGTTTATAGGACGGTAGTCTTGGACCAATCGGTTTGTCCCATCTTTCTTCTTGACAAAGAGAGAAGGTGCTCCCCAAGGAGAGCAACTTGGGCGAATGAAACCACTTTGAAGAGATTTATCGATTTCCTCCTTAAGCTCAAGGAGTTCATGCGGCGGCATCTTGTAGGGTCTCTTGGCTATTGGAGTGGTGCCTGGTTTCAAGTCGATGACGAATTCGACAGCTCTAGCAGGGGGAATCCCTGGGAGTTCTTCAGGAAAGACGTCTAGGAATTCACGCACGACGGGAATGTTTTCAATGCCCTTGAGTGGTGTAACGTTCAATGCGTTTAAGGCATAAAGCCTGGCCTCGGCATTCCGAACCAGATGAGCATCATAGCTAATTATTTCATCAGAAGGGTGTAGCAGATGGACGGTCTTAGTGGCGCAAACGATAGAAGCAGTATGCACCTTTAACCAATCCATTCCCAGAATGAGGCCAATGTTAGACGGCTTCAGTATAATGGGCGAGGCACGAAACTCCAACCCTTCGATTTCCACAGGGACGTCAATGCCAACCATGGAGGTCTGACATTGTCCCGCGGGGGTTTTTACCACTACCGAAGTGTTCATCTGCTCAAATTTAACATCGTGCTTGTATGCAAATTCTTCTGACATGAATGAATGCGATGCACCTGTATCAAATAAAACGGATGCTGGTACTGAATTTACGAGGAGTGTACCCATCACAGTAGCAGGCTGGTCTTGAGCTTCATTCAGATCAATGTGGTTGGCATGAACACGGCCATAAGACTTGGCATTGTTGTTGCGGGCCTGGTTGTTTCCACGGCCAGTAGCTGGAAGGGCCAGTTGATTCTGATTCTGAAAGCAATCCCTAGCACGGTGACCTGGTTGACCACACTTGTAGCACAGGCCATTATTGGGAGTGGGAACAGGAGCTTGGGGTGGCGGAGCTGGAAGCCTTGGCTGCCTAGTTGGAGCAGTAGGCAGACGAGGTGCAGCGTAAGACTGCCTTGGGGCAGGTGCATTTGGACGGCACATACTGTTCGGGATCCATATCTTACGCTTCTGCGAGGGCGGGCCCGAAGATGAGCCCGTGTCACGGTTGCGCCTTTGAGAGCTCTGGTGTTCTTGCAGACCAGTCTCAACATTGATGGCCTTATTCACCAAGGTGGCGAAATCAGCAAAGTCGTGCACTAGAAGTGCGAGCTTGATGTCAGCTTGAAGGCCGTCACGGAACTTCTCCTGCCTACGTGCATCAGTTGCAATGTCCTCTTCAGCATAGCGAGACAAGTCCAGAAACTCTCGCTGATAAGCTTCAACAGTCTTGTTGCCTTGGGTGAGGTTTCGAAACTCACGCTTCTTCCGGTCCATGACTCCTTGTGGGATGAAGCGGGCACGGAAAGCAGCCTGGAAGTCTGGCCAGGTGATGATTGTTCCAACTGGCAGAGTACGCCTGTGGCTGTCCCACCATTGAGCTGCGGGTCCCTTCAGGAAGAAGGAAGCAAAAGTGACATAGCTGGCAGGGGCTACATCAGCAGACTCCATCTCATAGGTGATGTCACGGAGCCAGTCATCAGCATCCAGCGGCTGGGTTGAGCTGCGGTACACACTTGGGTTGAGGCGTATGAAATCCTGCAGAGTTGTTGTGTTTGGATGCTGGTTCATACTGGGGCGAGGAAACTGAGCCATCACGTTTTCCATGAACTGGCGATTCATCTCAAGCTATTGGATCATACCAGCCATGTACTCAGGCGGTGGTGGGAAGTTGCCACCACGACCACGACCAGCTGGTCTAACCATCCTGTTAATATATAACAGGGGTAATTCAGTATTGAGAAATTTGCATAGACAAGAGTCATTCATGATGAAACATGCATAATAAAAGGAGCACGACAGATCCCGCATAGATAGTCGGCATAACTTACAAAAGGTGTCGGACATAGAGTTCAGTACACAGAGTTCAGTACATAGATTAAGTCATCATAGGCGGCACGCAGGCTCGCGAGTGCATCTAAGACTAATGAACAAGACTACATCAGTCCCAGGAGGTACTGTGAATGTAGCTGTAACCTGACAGCTGGTAGTGAGGCAACGGATAGTCCTCCACGTCAGTGGCCTGGGGGCCGCGGATACTCTGGTGTAGAACCCGACGCTCAGGTGGCAGAAGAGGACCAAGTGCGGGAGCGTAGCCTCCCACCTCTGGCCATCCGACACCGTGGGGCATCACGGTCCTGGCTGGGTAGATCGCAGAACGCGGCAGCTGTCCAGACCGGACAAAGGGGTGCAACCGCGTCAGAGCCCTGTAAAGGTGCTGACGAGTGGTGTACAACTCGTGGCGAAGAGCTCTGTTAGCTCGGTCCAGCCCATCAGCATGCAGAACCAGGCGCTGATGGTGGAAAGGCTCTCGGGTGACGGTGGAGTAGGCGGCAGTGTAGTATCCCTCCGCACCAACGTCAGATGCGATAGGAATGTGCCTGAAAGGGGAAGTGTCCAATGCCTGATACTCTCCACGAAGACGTGTCAGAGCAGCATGAGCCGCATCGTGGACTGCCATCTCGATGGTCACTCCAACACCATGAGCGGTGTGCAGCACGGTAGTGGACTCATACTCCCGAGAGTAGAGGTGGACGATGGCACGGTACTGCTCCTGGTTAAAGTCCTGGTACTCCTCGTAGACGGTGTACTCAGGGTGCCATGATAACCCAGATAGGTCATCATATCAGCTAGCACAGCAGGTGATCCTGAGGCACCAATGGCCGCAATGTGGCGCACGACCTGCCTCGTGGGTTCCATCTGAAAACAAAGATGTTTCAATGGAGTCAAATGACAACATGGGCACTATTCAAAATGCTATCCTACAGAATAACTATGGCTTATCCAACTTCGGGGTGAACGTGGTAACGGGATCCTAATGTTAGAGTTAGTAAATTCGTTTAACCCGGGTAGAAAAGAGTTCAGAGTCCCAGAGTAAAGGTCGAGGAGTAAAAGATCCTAGTACCACCCGATGGCGACGTGGGCCCGTAAGGCTCACAGCCAAGTTAGTAAAATTTTTTGTAATGTCTAGACTCGACTTCGGCCAAGGAGTGTGGAAGGGGGATTCCTATAGGCAGTCGGCTCTGATACCAACTTGTGACGCCCCCGATTCAATCGTACACTAATCATGCACGCAAATGTGTACGATCAAGATCAGGGACTCACGGGAAGATATCACAACACAACTCTAAAACATAAATAAGTCATACAAGCATCATAATACAAGCCAGGGGCCTCGAGGGCTCGAATACAAGTGCTCGATCATAGACGAGTCAGCGGAAGCAACAATATCTGAGTACAGACATAAGTTAAACAAGTTGCCTTAAGAAGGCTAGCACAAACTGGGATACAGATCGAAAGAGGCGCAGGCCTCCTGCCTGGGATCCTCCTAAACTACTCCCGGTCGTCATCAGCGGGCAGCACGTAGTAGTAGGCACCTCCAGTGTAGTCGGGGTCGTCATCGACGGTGGCATCTGGCTCCTGGACTCCAGCCTCTGGTTGCGACAACTAGAAAGAAAGGAAAGGGGAAAAGGGGAAAGAAAGCAACCGTGAGTACTCATCCAAAGTACTCGCAAGCAAGGAACTACACTACATATGCATGGGTATATGTGTAAGGAGGCCATATCAGTGGACTGAACTGCAGAATGCCAGAATAAGAGGGGGATAGCTAATCCTGTCGAAGACTACGCTTCTCGCAGCCACCGTCTTGCATCAAGTAGAAGAGAGTAGATTGAAATCCTCCAATTAGCATCTCCAAATAGCATCTCATAGCATAATCCTACCCGGCGGTCCCCTCCTCATATCCCTGAGGTAGAGCGACCACCGGTTGTATCTGGCACTTGGAAGGGTGTGTTTTATTAAGTATCCGGTTCTAGTTGTCATAAGGTCAAGGTACAACTCCAAGTCGTCCTGTTACCGAAGATCACGGCTATTCGAATAGATTAACTTCCCTGAAGGGGTGCACCACATTCCCCAACACGCTCGATCCCATTTGGCCGGACACACTTTCCTGGGTCATGCCCGGCCGCGGGAGATCAACACGTCGCAGCCCCACCTAGGCTCAACAGAGAGGCCAGCACGCCGGTCTAAACCTAAGCACACAGGGGTCTGGGCCCATCGCCCATAGCACACCTGCACGTTGCGTACGCGGCCGAAAGCAGAACTAGCCCCCTTAATACAAGAGCAGGCTTACGTTCCAATCCGGCGCGCGCCGCTCCGTCGCTGACGTCTGAAGGGCTTCGGCTGATACCACGACGTCGGGATACCCATAACTACTCCCGCGTAGATGGTTAGTGCGTATAGGCTCGTAGCCAACTCAGATCAAATACCAAGATCTCGTTAAGCGTGTTAAGTGTCCGCGAACGCCGAACAGGGCCAGGCCCACCTGTCTCCTAGGTGGTCTCAACCTGCCCTGTCGCTCCGCCTCAAAGATCCACACAGAGGGCCGTCGGGACAAAGGTCCTTTCAGCCCCCAATCAGTGAATCACTCGCGGGTACTCTTTGAGCTGACCCGACTTTAGTCACCATCTGTATAGTATGTATGTATGTATAGTATATACCCGTGATCACCTCCCGAGTGATCACGGACCAATAGTATAGCAAGGCAGACTGACAAGAATGTAGGGCCAATGATGATAAACTAGCATCCTATACTAAGCATTTAGGATTGCAGGTAAGGTATCAACAGACGTAGCAACAATGTCAGGCTATGCATCAGAATAGGACCAACGGAAAGCAGTAACAGGCTACACTACTCTAATGCAAGCAGTATAGAGAGTAGAATAGGCGATATCTGGTGATCAAAAGGGGGGGCTTGCCTGGTTGCTCTGGCAAGAGAGAGGGGTCGTCAACTCCGTAGTCGAACTGGGCAGCAGCAGCGTCGGTCTCGTAGTCTACCGGAGAGAAGAGGGGGAAGGAACAATGAATACAATGCAACAAATGCATATCGATGCATGACATGACAAGTAACAATGCTTGGTGTGCCCAATCACGGTAGTAGGTGATACCGACGAAGGGGGAAAACATCCGGGAAAGTATTCCCGGTGTTTCGCGTTTTCGGACCGGTGAACCGGAGGGGGAAAGTTGCGTGTTCGGTATGCTAGGGGTGTGTGGCGGACGAACGGGCTGCGTATCCGGATTCGTCTCGTCGTTCTGAGCAACTTTCATGTAGAAAGTATTTTCATCCGAGTTACGGATTAAAAGATATGATTTTCTAAAGATTATTTTAATTTCTGAAATTTAATTAATTAATTATTTAATTCGAAAATGAATTTATGACGTCAGCATGACATAAGAGTGACGTCAGCAGCCAGCAGTTTGGTTGACTAGTCAAATTGACATGGGGGACCCACCTGTCATAGACAGTGGGTTAAACAGGGTTCAAACTAATATAAATTCAGTTATTAAACTACTGGGCCCACCTGTCATTGTCTAATTTAGGCTAACTAAACTAATTTAATTAATTCCTGTTAATTAGGGGGGTGGGCCCCACTGGTCAGTGGCTGGGGGTTGCCAAGTCAGCAGGGTTGACTGGTCAACCCAGTCAACTGGGGCCCGTGGGGCCCGTTGGCAGTGACCCTGGTGGTAGCCCCAGGTCAGCCACGTCGGATGCTGGCGCCGGAGTTGGCTTTGGCAAGCCAAAACACGGCGGAGGACGCCGGCGAGCCTCGGGATTCTGCCACGGTGGCCCAAAACGGGTGTGGCTACTCCCGTTCGAAAGCTAACGACGTCGCGCGTCGCATGGGGCTACGGGTTGGTCTCGGGGATGACCGGAACCACGCCGGCGAGCAGCGGAGGCGGCGACTCGTACGGGTGGATGCCGGAGACGGCGGAACAGCGGGCTACGGAGCAAAAGAAGAGGCTAGGCAGGCTCTACGTGCGCGGGCGAGCTAAACGGGCAGTGGAGCGGGACCATTTGGTCGCCGAAAGCTCGTCGGCGATGAGCTCCCGCGGTGATGGGTTTGGGCACGTACGAGGCGGTGATTACGAGCACGTTGGGGCGAGGAGAAGAGAGCGGAGAGGAAGGAGAGCTCACCGTGGAGCACACAAGAAGGCTCGGTGGCGGTTTAGGAGCTGCAGGGGCGGCGCCGGAGACGAAGAAGATCGATGGCAGCCGGAGAAGGGGACGAAGGGGATCCGATGCTGCAGCGCCTCCGAGCTCCAGCTGAGGCCTCCGGTAGGCGAGGAAGGTGACGGAGGCATCGACGGGCACGCAGGCGCGGCAAGGCGGAGACTGTGGCCGCGCGATTTACGGCGGCGAGGCCATGGCGGCGCTCGGTTGCGGTGGGGAAGGAGGGGGAGATGGATCTGGAGGGGAGAGGGAGAGGCGCGGGGGCCGAGGGCGAGCGTGGGGGCGAGTGGGAGGCGAGACCGAGGGGGCGCAGCGTCGGCGTCCTTATCCCCTCGCCTCGTCACCGGCGAGGTGGGTTCGGCTGGGACGTGCCCTGTTCCGACCCGGGTCGGGGGAACAGGGGAAGGGGACGCGGTGTGGGAGCTGGGCCGGCTGGGCCGGCCAGGCTGACTGCGGGCCAGGGGGGGTTGGGCGGTGGCCGTGCGGGTGGGTTGGGCTGCCTGGTCCAGGGGGCTTTCCCCCCCCTTTGTTTTTTTTCTTTTGTAATCTCTTTCTTTTATCTATTTCCCTTTCTGTTTTATTTAGTTTTAGGGCATTTAGGCATTTTATAAAATGGTGTTTGCTTCACCATAATTACCAGTGCAATATTTGGCAACCCCCGAACATTTTCGCTTTGCCTTTTGAAAACTTAGGGTGTTTGTCACTAATTCATATTTTGAATTTGCATTGATTTTGAACTACCACTTGATTAGCAACAGTAACACGGATGACATGGCCTCATTAAAAGAGTTTTACTGTAGCCTAATTATCCGGGCGTTACATTCTCTCAAGAGCATAAGTATTCTACGGTGGGTGAACAAATTATTGTTGAGCAATTGATAGAATTGAGCATATTTATGAGTATATCTAGGTATGATCATGTATATAGGCATCATGTCCGAGACAAGTAAACCGAAATGATTCTGCATCTACTACTATTACTCCACTCATCGACCGCTATCCAGCATGCATCTAGAGTATTAAGTTAAAAACGGAGTAACGCCTTAAGCAAGATGACATGATGTAGAGGGATAACTTCATGCAATATGATAAAAATCCCATCTTGTTATCCTCGATGGCAACAATACAATATGTGCCTTGCAACCCTTTCTGTCACTAGGTAAGGACACCGCAAGATCGAACCCAAAGCTAAGCACTTCTCCCATTGCAAGAACTACCAATCTAGTTGGCCAAACCAAATGGATAATTCGAAGAGACTTGCAAAGATAAATCAATCATACATAAAAGAATTCAGAGAAGATTCAAATATTATTCATAGATAAGCTGGATCATAAACCCACAATTCATCGGTCTCAACAAACACACCGCAAAAAGAAGATTACATCGAATAGATCTCCACAAGAGAGGGGGAGAACATTGTATTGAGATCCAAAAAGAGAGACAAAGCCATCTAGCTACTAACTATGGACCCGTAGGTCTGAGGTAAACTAATCACACTTCATCGGAGAGGCTATGGTGTTGATGTAGAAGCCCTCCGTGGTGGATGCCCCCTCCGGCGAAGCTCCGGAACAGGCCCCAAGATGGGATCTCGTGGATACAGAAAGTTGCGGCGGTGGAATTAGGTTTTTGGCTCCGTATTTTATCTATCGGGGGTACGTAGGTATATATAGGAGGAAGGAGTACGTCGGTGGAGCAACAGGGGGCCCATGAGGTAGGGGGCGCGCCCAGGGGGGAGGGCGCGCCCCCACCCTCGTGACCTCCTCGGTTGTTCCTTGGATCAGGGTCCAAGTCTCCTGGATCACGTTCGGTGAGAAAATCACGTTCCCGAAGGTTTCATTCCGTTTGGACTCCGTTTGATATTCTGTTTCTTCGAAACACTGAAATAGGCAAAAAAACAGCAATTCTGGGCTGGGCCTCCGGTTAATAGGTTAGTCCCAAAAATAATATAAAAGTGGAAAATAAAGCCCAATATAATCCAAAACAGTAGATAAAGTAGCATGGAGCAATCAAAAATTATAGATACGTTGGAGACGTATCAGGCATCCCCAAGCTTAATTCCTGCTCGTCCTCGAGTAGGTAAATGATAAAAAAGAATTTTTGATGCGGAGTGATACTTTGGCATAATTTCAATGTAAATCTTCCTAGTTGTAGTATGAATATTCAGATCCGAAAGATTCAAGACAAAAGTTTATATTGACATAAAAGTAATAATACTTCAAGTATACTAATCAAAGCAATCATGTCTTCTCAAAATAGCATGGCTAAAGAAAGTTATCCCTACAAAATCATATAGTCTGGCTGTTGCTCTATCTTCATCACACAAAGTATTTAATCATGCACAACCCCGATGACAAGCCAAGCATTTGTTTCATACTTTAGTAATCTCAAACTCTTTCAACTTTCACGCAATACATGAGCGTGAGCCATGGACATAGCACTATATGTGGAATAGAATGGTGGTTGTGGAGAAGACAAAAAAGGAGAAGATAGTCTCAAATCAACTAGGCGTATCAAGGGGCTATGGAGATGCCCATTAATAGATATCAATGTGAGTGAGTAGGAATTGCCATGCAACAGATGCACTAGAGTTATAAACATAAGAAAGCTCAACAAAAGAAACTAAGTGGATGTGCATCCAACTTGCTTGCTCACGAAGACCTAGGGCACTTTTGAGGAAGCCCATCATTGGAATATACAAGCCAAGTTCTATAATGAAAAATTCCCACTAGTATATGAAAGTGACAACATATGAGACTCTCTATCATGAAGATCATGGTGCTACTTTGAAGGACAAGTGTGGTAAAAGGATAGTAGCATTGTCCCTTCTCTCTTTTTCTCTCATTCTCTTTTTTTGGGGGGCTTTTCACTTTTTTATATGGCCTCTTTTTTTTTATTTTTTTATTTTTCGTTCAGAGTCTCATCCCGACTTATGGGGGAATCATAATATCCATCATCCTTTCCTCACTGGGACAATGCTCTAATAATGATGATCATCACACTTTTATTTTTCTTACAACTCAACAATTACAACTTGATACTTAGAACAAAATATGACTCTATATGAATGCCTCCGGCGGTGTACCGGGATATGTAATGAATCAAGAGCGACATGTATGAAAATTATGAAGGTGGCCTTGCCACAAATACAATGTCAACTACATGTTCATGCAGAAAGCAATATGACAAAAGTAATGTGTGTCATATGAACGGAATGGTGGAAAGTTGCATGACAATATATCTCGGAATGGCTATGGTGATGCCATAATAGGTAGGTATGGTGGCTATTTTGAGGAAGGTATATGGTGGGTGTATGATACAGGCGAAAAGTGCGTGGTATTATAGAGGCTAGCAATGGTGGAAGGGTGAAAGGGTGCGTATAATCCATGGACTCAACATTAATCAAAAGAACTCATGCACTTGTTGCAAAAATTTAGAAGTCATCAAAAACAAAAGCACTACACGCATGCTCCTAGGGGGATATATTGGTAGGAAAAGACCATCACTCGTCCCCGACCGCCACTCATAAGGAAGGCAATAAATAAATAAAATTGTGCTCCAACTTCATCACAAAGCGGTTCACCATATGTGCATGCTACGGGAATCACAAACTTTAACACAAGCATTCTTTAAATTCATAATCACCCAACTAGTATTACTTTGATATTATCACCTCCATATCTCAAAACAATTATCAAGCATCAAACTTATCTTAGTATTCAACGTACTCAAAAGAAAGTTTCACATATCCTGAATACCAAGTATATTAATATTAAGCAAATTACCATGCTATTAACGTCTCTCAAAATAATCTAAGTGAAGCATGAGAGATCCATGGTTTCTTTAAAACAAATCCACCACCGTGCTCTAAAAGATCTAAGTGAAGTACTAGAGCAAAAATGATCACGCTCAAAAGATATAAGTGAAGCACTATGAGCAAAACTATCAAGCTCAAAAGATATAAGTGAAGCATATAGAGTATTCTAGCAAATTCCAATTTGTGTATGGCTCTCTCAAAAGGTGTGTACAGCAAGGGTGATTGTGGTAAACTAACAAGCAAAGACGCAAATAATACAAGACTCTCCAAGCAAAAAACATATCATGTGGTGAATAAAAATATAGCTCCAAGTAAATTACCGATGGAAGTAGACAAAAGAGGGGATGCCTTCTGGGGCATCCCCAAGCTTTGACTTTTTGGTGTCCTTGGATTATCTTGGGGGTGCCATGGGAATCCCCAAGCTTAGGCTCTTGCCACTCCTTGTTCCATAATCCATCAAAAGAATTCACCCAAAACTTGAAAACTTCACAACACAAAACTCAATAGAAATCTCGTGAGCTCCGTTAGTGAAAGAAAACAAAAGACTACTTTAAGGTACTGTAATGAACTCATTCTTTATTTATATTGGTGTTAAACCTACTGTATTCCAACTTCTCTATGGATTATAAACTACTTTACTATGCATATATTCATCAAAATAAGCAAGCAGCACACGCAAAACAGAATCTGTCAAAAACAGAACAGTCTGTAGTAATCTGTAACTAACGGAAACTTCTGGAACTCCAAAAATTCTACCAAAATAGTAAGTCCTGGACAATTTGTCTATTGAACATCAGCAAAAAGAATCAACGCAAAGTCACGTTCCTATGATTTAGAAAAATTATATTTGTGCGTGCAAAGTTTCTGTTTTTCAGCAGAATCAAATCAACTATCATCGTAGGTTATCCTATAGGTTCTACTTGGCACAAACACTAATTAAAGAATAAAACCACATCTAACCAGAGGCTAGATGGATTATTTATTCCTAAATAGAAGCAAAAACAAAAAATAAAAAATAAAATTGGGTTGCCTCTCAACAAGCGCTATCGTTTAACGCCCCTAGCTAGGCATAAAAGCAAGGATAGATTTAGGTTTTGCCATCTTTGGTAGGCAATCCATAAGTGGCTCTCATGATAGATTCATAAGGTAATTTTAGTTTATTTCTAGGGAAGTGTTCCATTCCCTTCTTTAAAGGAAATTGGAATCTAATATTCCCTTCCTTCATATCAATAATTGCACCAATCGTTCTAAGGAAAGGTCTACCAAGAATAATAGGACATGAAGGATTGCAATCTATATCAAGAACGATAAAATCTACAGGCACATAGTTCCTATTTGCAACAATAAGAACATCATTAATTCTTCCCATAGGCTTTTTAATAGTGGAATCCTCAAGATGCAAGTTTAGAGAGCAATCTTCAAAGTCACGGAAATCTAGCAAATCACACAAAGTTTTGGGAATAGTGGAGACACTAGCACCCAAATCACACAAGGCATGAAACTCATAATTTTTAATTTTTATTTTAATGGTAGGTTCCCATTCATCATAGAGTTTTCTAGGGATAGAAACTTTCAACTCAAGTTTTTCTTCATAAGACTGCATCAAGGCATCAACAATGTGTTCGGTAAAGGCCTTATTTTGACTATAAGCATGAGGAGAATTTAGCACAGATTGCAACAAGGAAATACAATCAATTAGAGAGCAATTTTCATAATTAAATTACTTGAGATCCAAAATAGTGGGTTTAGCAACATCTAGGTTTTTATTTCTTTCAATCCCACTTTCATCAATTTCATTATCAAGGTCTAAAAACTCCGAATCTTAGAACGCCTTCTAGGTAAAGGAAGATCATATTCAGTTTCATCAAGATTCATATTGCAAAACAAATATTTAATAGGGGACACATCAATAACTTTTAGATCTTCATCTTGATTTTCATAGGAATTGGAAGAACACGCTTTAATAAAGGCATCTTTGGAAGCACGCATCCTAGCGGTTCTTTCTTTGCACTCATCAATGGAAATTCTCATAGCTTTGAGAGACTCACTGATATCATGTTTAGGAGGAATAGATCTAAGCTTTAAAGAATCAATTTCAAGAGAAATTCTATCAAGGTTCCTAGCCAAATCATCAACTTTAAGCAATTTCTCTTCAAGCAAAGCATTAAAATTCTTTTGTGAATTCATAAACTCTTTAACACTACTCTCAAATTCAGAGGGCATCTTATTAAAATTTCCATAAGAGTTGTTGTAGGAATTTCGATAATTATTAGAAGGATTACTAGGAAAAGGCCTAGGATTAAAATTCCGTCTATACGCGTTGTTACCAAAATTATTCCTACCAACAAAATTCACATCCATAGATTCATTATTATTATCAATCAAAGTAGACAAGGGCATATCATTAGGATCAGAAGAAACACTCTTAGTAGCAAATAATTTCATAAGTTCATCAATCTTTTCACTAAAAACATTAATTTCTTCTATCGCGTGCACTTTTTTATTAGTAGATCTTTCAGTATGCCATTGAGAATAATTTACCATAATATTATCTAGAAGTTTAGTAGCATCTCCTAGAGTGATTTCCATAAAAGTGCCTCCCGCGACCGAATCTAAAAGATTTCTAGAAGCAAAATTCAATCTGGCATAATTTTTTTGTATAATCATCCACAAGTTCAAACCATGAGTAGGACAATTATGTATCATTAATTTCATTCTCTCCCAAGCTTGTGCAACATGTTCATGATCAAGTTGCTTAAAATTCATAATATTGTTCCTAAGAGAGATAATCTTAGCGGGAGGAAAATACATAGAGATAAAAGCATCTTTGCATTTGTTCCAAGAATCAATACTATTTTTAGGCAAAGACGAAAACCACGCTTTAGCGCGATCTCTAAGCAAAAAAGGAAATAGCTTCAATTTAACGACATAATTATCGACATCTTTTTTCTTTTGCATATCACATAAATCAACGAAGCTATTCAGATGAGTAGCGGCATCTTCACTAGGAAGGCCGGCGAATTGATCTTTCATAACAAGATTCAACAAAGCAGTATTGATTTCACAAGATTCAGTGTTGGCAAGAGGACCAATCGGAGTGCTAAGGAAATCATTATTATTGGTATTGGTGAAGTCACACAATTTGGTAGCATCTTGAGCCATCGCGACAAACAAGCAATCCAACACACGAGCAAACAAAAAGGCAAACGAGAAAAATGCGAAAGGGAAAGAGAGGAGGAGATTGGGAAAGAGAGGGCGAATAAAACAGCAAGGGTGAAGTGGGGGAGAGGAAAACGAGAGGCAAATAATGTAATGCGAGAGATAGGGATTGTGATGGGTACTTAGTATGGTTGACTTTTGTGCAAACTCCCCAGCAACGGCGCCAGAAATTCTTCTTGCTACCTCTTGAGCACTGCGTTGGATTTCCCCGAAGAGGAGAGGATGATGCAGTAAAGTAGCATAAGTATTTCCCTCAGTTTTTGAGAACCAAGGTATCAATCCAGTAGGAGGCCACACACAAGTCCCTCGTACCTGCACAAAACGATAGCTACTCGCAACCCACGCGATTAGGGGTTGTCAATCCCTTCACGGTCACTTACGAGGGTGAGATCTGATAGAGATGATAAATAATATTTTTGTATTTTTGATATAGAGATGCAAAGTGAAAAGTAAAAGGCAAAGTAAAAACAAAGCAAGTATTAAAGTAATGGAGATTGATATGATGAGAATAGACCCGGGGGCCATAGGTTTCACTAGTGGCTTCCCTCAAGAGCATAAGTATTCTACGGTGGGTGCACAAATTATTATTAAGCAATTGATACAACTAAGCATAGTTATGAGTATATCTAGGTATGATCATGTATATAGGCATCACGTCCGAGACAAGTAAACCGAAACGATTCTGCATCTACTACTATTACTCCACTCATCGACCGCTATCCAGCATGCATCTAGAGTATTAAGTTAAAAACGGAGTAACGCCTTAAGCAAGATGACATGATGTAGAGGGATAACTTCATGCAATATGATAAAAACCCCATCTTGTTATCCTCGATGGCAACAATACAATATGTGCCTTGCAACCCTTTCTGTCACTGGGTAAGGAAACCGCAAGATCGAACCCAAAGCTAAGCACTTCTCCCATTGCAATAACTACCAATCTAGTTGGCCAAACCAAACGTATAATTCGAAGAGACTTGCAAAGATAACTCAATCATACATAAAAAAATTCAGAGAAGATTCAAATATTATTCATAGATAAGCTGGATCATAAACCCACAATTCATCGGTCTCAACAAACACACCGCAAAAAGAAGATTAAATCGAATAGATCTACACAAGAGAGGGGGAGAACATTGTATTGAGATCCAAAAAGACAGAAGAAGCCAGCTAGCTACTAACTATGGACCCGTAGGTCTGAGGTAAACTACTCACACTTCATCGGAGAGGCTATGGTGTTGATGTAGAAGCCCTCCATGGTGGATGCCCCCTCCGGCGGAGCTCCGGAAAAGGCCCCAAGATGGGATCTCGTGGATACAGAAAGTTGCGGACGTGGAATTAGGTTTTTGGCTCCATATTTGATCTGTCGGGGGTACGTAGGTATATATGGGAGGAAGGAGTACGTCGGTGGAGCAACAGGGGGCCCATGAGGTAGGGGGCGCGCCGAGGGGGGAGGGCGCACCCCCCACCCTCGTGACCGCCTCGATTGTTCCTTGGAGCAGGGTCCAAGTCTCCTGGATCAGGTTCGGTGAGAAAATCACGTTCCCGAAGGTTTCATTCCGTTTAGACTCCATTTGATATTCTGTTTCTTCGAAACACTAAAATAGGCAAAAAAACGGCAATTCTGGGCTGGGCCTCCGGTTAATAGGTTAGTCCCAAAAATAATATAAAAGTGGAAAATAAAGCCCAATATAATCCAAAACAGTAGATAAAGTAGCATTGAGCAATCAAAAATTATAGATACATTGGAGACGTATCATACACTTGCTGCATCACCCTCTCCTCTTTGGGGAAAACCAATGCTAGATCAAGACGTAGCAAGAAGGATTTCTGGCGCCGTTGCCGGGGAGGTCTTCGCTCAAGGTAAGACATATCAAGTACCCATCACAAACCCATCTCCCTCGCATTTACATTATTTGCCTCTCGTTTTCCTCTCCCCCACTTCACCCTTGCCATTTTTTTCGCCCTCTCTTTCACAATCTCCTCCTCTCTTTTTGCTTGCCATTTTTCTGTTTGCTTGTGTGTTGGATTACTTGTTGCCATGGCGCAAGATAATACCAAATTGTGTGATTTCTCGAATACCAATAATAATGATTTCCTTAGTACTCCGATTGCTCCTCTTAATGATGTTGAGTCTTGTGAAATCAATGCTGCTTTGCTGAATCTTGTTATGAAAGATCAATTCGCCGGCCTTCCTAGTGAAGATGCCGCTACTCATCTTAACAATTTTGTTGATTTGTGTGATATGCAAAAGAAGAAAGATACGGATAACAATATTGTCAAATTGAAGTTATTTCCGTTTTCACTTAGAGATCGTGCTATAGTTTGGTTTTCGACTTTGCCTAAAAATAGTATTGATTCTTGGAACAAGTGCAAAGATGCTTTTATCTCTAAGTATTTTCCTCCTACTAAGATCATCACTCTTAGGAACAATATTATGAATTTTAAACAACTTGATCATGAGCATGTTGCCCAATCTTAGGAAAGAATGAAATTGATGGTTCGCAATTGCCCTACTCATGGTTTGAATTTATGGATGATCATACAAAATTTTTATGCCGGTTTGAACTTTGCTTCTAGAAATCTTTTAGATTCGGCCGCGGGAGGCACGTTTATGGAAATCACATTAGGAGATGCTACAAAGCTTCTTGATAATATTATGGCTAATTATTCTCAATGGCACACCGAAAGATCTTC
The DNA here is from genome assembly GCF_002162155.2 of Triticum dicoccoides. Classification (NCBI taxonomy): domain Eukaryota; kingdom Viridiplantae; phylum Streptophyta; class Magnoliopsida; order Poales; family Poaceae; genus Triticum; species Triticum dicoccoides. The sequence continues at coordinate 644,741,073 of NC_041383.1, read as the reverse complement.
TAGTAAAAAAGTGCATGCTATAGAAGAAATCAATGTTTTGAGTGGAAAGATGGATGAACTTATGAAGATATTTTCTTCTAAAAATACTCCTCTTGATCCCAATGATATGCCCTTCTCTTCTTTGATTGAGGATAATAATGATCTGTGGATGTGAATTTTGTTGATAGGAATAATTTTGGAAACAATGCTTATAGAGGAAACTTTAATGCTAGGCTGTTCCCTAGTAATTCCTCTAATAATTATGGAAATTCCTACAATAATTCTTATGTTAATTTTAATAAGATGCCCTCTGATTTTGAGAATAGTGTGAAAGAATTTATGATTTCTCAAAAGAATTTTAATGCTTTGCTTGAAGAAAAATTGCTCAAAATGGATGATTTGGCTAGGAACGTTGATAGACTTTCGCTCGACGTTGATTCTCTTAAAATTAGATCTTCCCCTCCTAAGCATGATATCAATGAGTCTCTCAAAGTAATGAGAATTTCCATTGACGAGTGCAAGGAAAGAACCGCTAGATTGCGTGCTAAAAAAGAAAGCTTTATAAAAGCGTGTTCTCCTAGTTTCCGTGAAAATAATGATGAGGATCTTAAAGTTATTAATGCGTCTCCGATTAGATCTATGTTTTGCAATATGAATTTTGATGATTATGGGACTGATGATGAATCAACTTTGCCTAGAAGGCGTCCCAAGAATTCGGAATCTTTAGATCTTGATGCTAAATTTGGTAAAAGTGAGATTGGAGAATCCTCAACTTCTAATAATGTTGACCCAACTATCTCGGATTTCAAGGAATTTGACTATGATAATTGCTCTTTAAAAGGTTGTATTTCCTTATTGCAATCCGTTGTTAATTCTCCTCATGCTTATAGTCAAAACAAAGCTTTTACCAAACATATTGTTGATGCCTTGATGCAATCTTATGAGGAAAAGCTTAATTTGGAAGTTTCTATACCTAGAAAACTTAATGATGAGTGGGAACCTACTATAAAAGTTAGAATTAAAGATTATGAGTGTTTTGCTTTGTGTGATTTGGGTGCTAGTGTTTCCACGATTCCAAAAACTTTATGTGATATTCTAGGTTTCCATGATCTTGAAGATTGCTCTTTAAATTTGCACCTTGTGGATTCCACCATTAAAAAGCCTATGGGAAGGATCAATGATGTTCTTGTTGTTGCAAATAGAAATTTGGTGCCCGTAGATTTTATCGTTCTTGATATAGATTGCAATCTTTCTTGCCCTATTATTCTTGGTAGACCTTTCCTTAGAACGATTGGTGCGATTATTGATATGAAGGAGGGAACATTAGATTCCAATTTCCCTTAAAGAAAGGCATGGAGCACTTTCCAAGAAAGAAAGTCAAATTACCTTATGAATCTATCATGCGTGCTATTCATGGATTTAGTGCCAAAGATGGCACTCGTTAGATCTATCTTCGCTTTTTGCCTAGCTAGGGGCGTTAAACGATAGCGCTGGTTGGGAGGCAACCCAATTTTTTGTTTTTTTTGTTTTTGCTCCTGTATAAGAATAAATCTTGCATCTACTCTCTGTTTAGATGTGTTTTTAGCTTTTAATTAGTGTTTGTGCCAAGTAGAACCTATAGGATAAACTATGATGATAGTTGATTTGATTCTGCTGAAAAACAGAAACTTTGCGCTCACGAGAAAAAATGCAATAAATCACAGAAACGTGATTTTGCATTGATTCTTTTTGCTGCTGATCAATAGAGAAATTGTCAAGTACTTACAATTTTGGTAGGATTTTTAGAGTTCCAGAAGTTTGCGTTAGTTACAGATTGCTACAGACTGTTCTGTTTTTGACAGATTCTGTTTTCCGTGTGTTGTTTGCTTATTTCAATGCATCTATGGCTAGTAAATTAGTTTATAAACCATAAGGAAGATGGAATACAGTAGGTTTAACACGAAAATAAATAAAGAATGAGTTCATTGCAGTACCTTATGTGGTGGTTTTGTTTTCTTTCACTAATGGAGCTTATAAGATTTCCTGTTGAGTTTTGTGTTGTGAAGTTTTCAAGTTTTGGGTAAAGCTTTTATGGACTATGGAATAAGGAGTGGCAAGAGCCTAAGATTGGGGATGCCCATGGCACCCCAAGATATTCAAGGATAGCCAAAAGCCTAAGCTTGGGGATGCCCCGGGAAGGCATCCCCTCTTTCGTCTTCGTTCATTGGTAACTTTACTTGGAGCTATATTTTTATTCGCTACATGATATATGTTTTGCTTGGAGCGTCGTGTATTATATTAGTCTTTGCTTTTTAGTTTACCACAATAATCCTTGCTGTACACACCTTTTTGTGAGAAGCCTATTTGATTAGAATTTGCTAGAATACTCTATGTGCTTCACTTATATCTTTTAGAGCACGGTGGTGTCTTAATTTTGAAGAAATTTTTAGTCTCTCATGCTTCACTTATATAATTTTGAGAGTCTTTTAGAACAGAATGGTATTTTCTATGGTTATAAAGTTGGTCCTAGAATGATGAGCATCCAAGTTGGGTATAATAAAAACTATCATAGGAAGTGAATTGGATGCTATGATCAACTTGATACTTGATAATTGTTTTGAGATATGGAGGTAGCGATATTAAAGTCATGCTAGTTGGGTGATTATGAATTAAAAGAATGCTTGTGTTTAAGTTAGTAATTCCCGTAGCATGCACGCATGGTTAAAGTTGTGTAACAAATTTGAAACATGAAGTGTACCTGGCTTGTGCATCCTTATGAGTGGCGGTCGGGGAGGAGCGATGGTTTTTTCCTACCAATCTATCCCCCTAGGAGCATGCGCGTAGTACTTGATTTTTCATGACTTCTAAATTTTTGCAATATGTATATGAGTTCTTTTGACTAATGTTGAGTCCATAGATTATACGCACTTTTACCTTTCCGCCTTTGCTAGCCTCTTCGGTACCGTGCATTGCCCTTTATCACATTGAGAGTTGGTGCAAACTTCGCCGGTGCATCCAAACCCCGTGATATGATACACTCTATCACACATAAACCTCCTTATATCTTCCTCAAAATAGCCACCATACCTACCTATTATGGCATTTCCATAGTCATTCCGAGATACATTGCCATGCAACTTTCCACCGTTCCGTTCATCATGACATACTTTACTTTTGTCATATTGCCATTGCATGATCATGTAGTTGACATCGTATTTGTGGCAAAGCCACCATGCATTATTTTTCATACATGTCACTCTTGATTCATTGCACCATCCTGGTACACCGCCGGACGCATTCATATAGAGTCATATCTTGTTCTAGTTTCGAGTTGTAATTCATATGTTGTAATCAATAGAAGTGTGATGATCATTAAAGAAAAAAAAAAGAAAGACCAAAAAGAAAAAAAGAAAGGCCCAAAAGAAATAAAAAAATAAAAATAAAAAAAGAAATAAATAAAAAGGGTAATGTTACTATCTCTTTTTCCACACTTGTGCTTCAAAGTAGCACCATGTTTTTATATAGTGAGTCTCATAAGTTGTCTTTTTCATACTAGTGGGAATTTTTCATTATAGAACTTGGCTTGTATATTCCTATGATGGGCTTCCTCAAATGCCCTAGGTCTTCATGAGCAAGCAAGTTGGATGCACACCCACTAGTTTTCTTTTGTTGAGCATTCGTTCATAGCTCTAGTGCATCCGTTGCATGGCAATCCCTACTCCTCATGTTGACATCAATTGATGGGCATCTCCATAGCCCGTTAATTATCCTCGTCAATGTGAGACTTTCTCCTTTTTTGTCTTCTCCACACAATCCCCATCATCATATTCTATTCCACCCATAGTGCTATATCCATGCCTCACGCTCATGTATTGCGTGAAGGTTGAAAAAGTTTGAGATTATTTAAGTATGAAACAATTGCTTGGCTTGTCATCTGGGGTATAGAAGTTGGGAACATCTTTGTGTGACAAAAATGAAGCATAGCCTAACTATATGATTTTGTAGGGATGAACTTTCTTTTGCCATGTTATTTTGAGAAGACATGATTACTTTGATTAGTATGCTTGAAGTGTTACTATTTCTTTTATCAATATGAACTTTTATTTTGAATAATTTGGATCTGAACATTCATGCCACAATAAACAAAATTACATTATGAATTATGCTAGGTAGCATTCCACATCAAAAATTCTATTTTTATCATTTACCTACTCGAGGACGAGCAGGAATTAAGCTTGGGGATGCTTGATATATCTCCAACTTATCTATAATCTTTGATTGTTCCATGCTATTATATTACCCCTTTTGGATGTTTATGGCCTTTATTTTACACATTTATATCATTTTTGGGACTAACCTACTAACCGGAGGCCCAGCCCATATTGCTATTTTTTTGCCTATTTCAGTATTTCGAAGAAAAGGAATATCAAACGGAGTCCAAACGGAATGAAACCTTCGGGAGCGTGATTTTTGGAACGAACGTGATCCAGAGAGCTTGGAGTGCAAATCAAGAAGCTCCCGAGGACCCCACGGGATAGGGGGTCGCGCCCCCCTGTCTCGTGGGCCCCTCGGGCGGCCACCGACGTACGTCTTCCTCCTATATATGCCTATGTACCCCGAAAACATCCAAGGGCACCATGAAACACAATTTCCACCGTTGTAACCTTCTGTATCCGCGAGATCCCATCTTGGAGCCTTCGCCGGCACTCTGCCAGAGGGGGAATCGACCACGGAGGGCTTCTACATCAATATCCTTGCCCCTCCGATGAGTTGTGAGTAGTTTACCACAGATCTACGGGTCCATAGTTAATAGCTAGATGGCTTCTTCTCTCTTGTTGGATCTCAATGTAATGTTCTCCCCCTCTCTTGTGGAGATCTATTCGATGTAATCTCTTTTTGCGGTGTGTTTGTCGAGATCCGATGAATTGTGGGTTTATGATCAAGTTTATCTATGAATAATATTTGAATCTTCTCTGAATTCTTTTATGTATAATTGAGTTATCTTTGCAAGTCTCTTCGAATTATCGGTTTGGTTTGGCCTACTAGATTGGTCTTTCTTGCCATGGGAGAAGTGCTTAGCTTTGGGTTCAATCTTGCGGTGTTCTTACCCGGTGACAGAAAGGGTTGCAAGACACGTATTGTATTGTTGCCACCGAGGATAACAAGATGGGGTTTATATCATATTGCATGAGTTTATCCCTCTACATCATGTCATCTTGCTTAAAGCGTTACTCTGTTCTTATGAACTTAATACTCTAGATGCAGGCAGGAGTCGGTCGATGTGTGGAGTAATAGTAGTAGATGCAGGCAGAGTCGGTCTACTTGTTATGGACGTGATGCCTATATACATGATCATGCCTAGATAATCTCATAACTATGCGCTTTTCTATCAATTGCTCGACAGTAATTTGTTCACCCACCGTAATACTTATGCTATCTCAAGAGAAGCCTCTAGTGAAACCTATGGCCCTCGGGTCTATCTCTTATCATATTTGCTTTCAATCTACTTTTATCTGCATCTTTACTTTTTGCATCTATATTGCAAAATACCAAAAATATATTACTATCTCTATTACATCTCACTTTCGCAAGTGGCCGTGAAGGGATTGACAACCCCTTTATTGCGTTGGTTGCGAGTTCTCAGTTTGTTTGTGTAGGTGCATGGGACTTTTGAGGAGCCTCCTACTGGATTGATATCTTGGTTCTCAAAACTGAGGGAAATACTTACGCTACACTTGCTGCATCACCCTCTCCTCTTCGGGGAAAACCAACGCTAGCTCAAGACGTAGCACCTACCTCGTGGCTGCCCGTGGACCCCCTGACTTTTCCCAACGCCAACACCTCTTATATATCCCCAAACTTCCAGAACAGAACCAAGATCGGGAGTTCCACAGCCGCAAGCCTCTATAGCCACCAAAAACCAATCGGGACCCTGTTCCTGCACCCTACTAGAGGGGAGAATCATCATTGGTGGCCATCTTCATCATCCCGGTGCTCTCCATGACGAGGAGGAAGTAGTTCACCCTCAGGGCTAAGGGTATGTACCAGTAGCTATGTGTTTGATCTCTCTCTCTCTCTCTCGTGTTCTTAATTTGCCACGATCTCGATGTACTGCGAGCTTTGCTATTATAGTTGGATCATATGATGTTTCTCCGCCTCCACCTTCTTGTAATGGATTGAGTTTTCCCTTTGAAGTTATCTTATCGGGTTGAGTGTTTAAGGATTTGAGAACACTTGATGTATGTCTTGCATGTGCTTATTTGTGGTGACAAATGGGATATTCATCTGATCCACTTGATGTATGTTTTAGTGATCAACTCGCGAGTTCTGTGACCTTGTGAACTTATGCATAGGGGTTGGCACACTTTTTCGTCTTGACTCTCCAGTAGAAACTTTGGGGCACTCTATGAAGTTCTTTGTGTTGGTTTGAATAGATGAATCTGAGATTGTGTGATGCATATCGTATAATCAAACAGGCAAATACTTGAGGTGACATAGGAGTATCTAGGTGATTTTAGGGTTTTGGTTGATGTGTGTCTTAAGGTGTTATTTTACTACGGACTCTAAGGATGTTTGTGACACTTATATGAATAGCCCAATGGATTGATCGGAAAGAATAACTTGGAGGTGGTTTCGTACCCTACAATAATCTATTCATTTGTTCTCCGCTATTAGTGACTTTGGAGTGACTCTTTGTTGCATGTTAAGGGATTGTTATATGATCTAATTATGTTATCATTCTTGAGAGAACTTGCACTAGTGAAAGTAAGAACCCAAGGCCTAGTTTCGAAGCTTTGAAATACCGTTTTCTCTCACTTTTACCACTTGCTACCTTGCTGTTTTTATAATTCCAGATTACAAAAACCAATATGTACTATCCATATTGCACTTGTATCACCATCTCTTCACCGAACTAGTGCACCTATAAAATTTACCATTGTATTGGGTGTGTTGGGGACAGAAGAGACTCTTTATTATTTGGTTGCAGAGTTGTTTGAGAGAAACCATCTTCATCCTACGCCTCCCACGGATTGATAAACCTTAGGTCATCCACTTGAGGGAAATTTTCTACCGTCCTACAAACCTCTGCACTTGGAGGCCCAACAACGTCTACAAGAACAAGGTTGCATAGTAGACATCAAGCTCGTTTTTTGGCGTCGTTGCTGGGGAGGTTAGTGCTTAACGGTATATCTTTAGATCTTACAATCGAATCTTTTAGTTTCTTGCTTTATCACTAGTTTAGTTTATAAAAGAAAACTACAAAAAAATGGAATTGAGGTTGCCTCATATGCTTCATCTTTTTAATGTCTTCCGTAAAAATGATGGAAAGGAAAATTGTGCTCAAGTGTTAGAAGAAGTGTATAAAATGTTTGGCATTAAATTTTTGAATGATGAGCATGATTGCAATGTTTTTAGTGTGAATTCTTTGAATATCCATGATGCTAATGATATGCAAAGCCACAAGCTTAGGTATGCTATGTTTGATGAAGATGATATTTTTAGTCGCCGAAGTTTGGATGAGCAAAATTTATTATGACGATAGCATGCCTCCTATTTATGATGATTATATTGATGAAAGTGGGTTTCGAAGAGTGTCAACTTTAGGAAGTAATGATCCCTCTATTTTGGAGGGTGTTGAATCTCATTGTGGTAATTATGAAAGTGGATTTGGAGAGGTCATGAATCCACTATTTCGGAAGAGGTTCCAATTGATTATGAAAACAAAGTTGCTATCTATGATGATTATTCTGATGACACGTATGCTATAAAGAAAAATGATAACATTATGAATGAGAAGACATTTTCTTATGTGGATTGTGCCTCACATGATAGTTATTTTGTTAAGTTTGCTCCCACCATTATGAATGAGAAGACATTTTCTTATGTGAGAGTAATAAAAATTCTATGCTTATGCATCATGAAAAGAATGCTTTATGTGATAGTTATATTTTTGAATTCATTCATGATGCTACTAAATTATTATGAGAGGGGAACTTATGCGTCTACATATTGCAATAATATCAAGTTTCCTCTCTATGTGCTTAAAGTTTTGAAGTTATGTTTGTTTTGCCTTTCTATGTTAGGTGATTCATGTTTCCATAAATTGTTTTCTCACAAAATCCCTATGCATAGAAAATGGGTTAGACATAAATGTGCTAGTCATATGCTTCATGATGCTCCCGATGTGCTTCAATTCTTATCTTTCATGTGAGCATCATTGAAATCATCATGCCTAGCTAGAAAGGCATAAATGAAAAGCGCTTGCTGGGAGACAACCCAATATTTACCCTTACTATTTTTGTATGTTCATATGATTATGGTACTGTAGTAATCATGTTTTATAGCTTTTGTTTCAATAAAGTGGCAAGTAAAGCCTTTGGGATAGTGTGGACGATAGTTGACTTGATTCTGTGCAAAAATAGAAACTCTTTCGCCCAGTCCAGGAAATTTGTGAATCCACTGGAACGTGATTTTGATCTAAATTGTTTACACAAGATTGATATACGAATTTACCACATTGTCCTAATTTTTCAAAAAATTTGGAGTTTCAGAAGTATGGAAAGTTTCCAGATTACAACAGACTGTTTTGTTTTTGACATTTTCTGTTTTCGATGTGTTGTTTGCTTATTTTGATGAATCTACAAGTTATATCGGAGGGTATGAACCATGGAGAAGTTGGAATACAGTAGATATAACACCAATATGAATTTATAACGAGTTCACAATAGTACCAAAAGTGGTGGTTTTATTTTCTTATACTAACGGAGCTTACGAGTTTTCTGTTGAGTTTTGTGTTGTGAAGTTTTCAAGTTTTGGGTAAAGATTCGATGGACTATGGAATAAGGAGTGTCAATATCCTAAGCTTGGGTATGACCAAGGCACTCCAAGTTAATATTCAAGGAATACCCAAGCAACTAAGCATGGGGATGCCCCGGATGCCCCGGATGGCATCCCCTCTTTCGTCTTCGTTCATCGACAACTTTACTTGAGGGTATATTTTTATTCACCACATGATATGTGTTTTGCTTGGAGCATCATTTTATTTTGATTATATTTGTATTCTTCTATTCAGAGAAATGTTTTATATCTTTTAGTTCAATAAAAAAGTCAAGTATAGCCTTTACCATGCTTATTTTACAAGTCTATACATTGTTGTTTTGAAATCAGAAAGTTTGCTGTTATGTTTTGAATATTGGTGAATTATCAGAACATGATAAAATCTTGAAATTTTTATACAATGAGTAACAACAAATTTTCTACGGTGTGGTAATTTTTCAGAATTTTTGGAGTTAGCGAAGTATGATTCCTCTTGCATTCTTTACAAACTGTCCTATTTAGACAGATTGCTGTTATGTTTGCATTGTTTGCATATGTTTGCTTATTTCATGATTCTATTTTAGGATATGATTATTAAATATTCAAAGGCATTTAGTAGGCAATATAAAATAATAATTTTATTGATTTATACTAACTTATCTCATGAGTTCTTGTTGAGTTTTGTGTGGATGAAGTTTTTAAGATTTAGGGAAACCGTGATATAAAAGGAATTAAGGAGACACAAAAGCTCAAGCTTGGGGATGCCCAAGCCATCCCTAATTAATATTTATAGAAGTCTCAAGCATCCAAGGTTGGGGATGCCTTGGTTGGCATCCCACCTTTCTTCTTCAACAACTATCGGTCAGTTTTTGTTGAACCTAAGTTTTTGCTTCTTCACATGATATGTGCTATCCTTGTAATGTCATTTTATTTTGTTTTGCTTTCTGTTTGAATGATATCCAAAGATCTGAAATTCTTAAATGTTAAAGAGTCTTCACGTAGTTACATAATTATTTGACTACTCATTGATCTTCACTTATATCTTTTGGAGTAGTTTGTCATTTGCTCTAGTGCTTCACTTATATCTTTTTAGAGCACATCGGTGGTTTTATTTTGAAAAAATTGATGAACTCTCATGCTTCACTTATATTATTTTGAGAGTCTTAAACAGTTTGATAATTTGCTTTGGTTATAAGTTTAGTCCTAATATGATAGGCATCCAAGAGGGATATAATAAAAACTTTCATATGAAAGTGCATTGAATACTATGAGAAGTTTGATTCCTTATGATTGGTTTGAGATATGAAGATGATGATATTAGAGTCATGCTAGTGGAGTAATTTTTGATTGTAGAACTACTTGTGTTGAAGTTTGTGATTCTCGTAGCATGCACGTATGGTGAACGTTACGTGATGAAGTCGGAGCATCATTTGTCTTTTGATTGTCTTCCTTATGAGTGGCGGTCGGGGACGAGCGATGGTATTTTCCTACCAATCTATCCCCCTAGGAGCATGCACGTAGTACTTCGTTTTGATGACTAACAGATTTTTGCAATAAGTATGTGAGTTCTTTATGACTAATGTTGAGTCCATGGATTATACACACGCTAACCCTTCCACCCTTGCTAGCCTCTCTATTACTGTGCAACTTTCGCCGGTACCATACACCCGCCATATACCTTCCTCAAAACAGCCACCATACCTATCTATTATGGCATTTCCAGATCCCTTCCGAGATATATTGCCATGCAACTTTCCACCATTCCGTTTATTATGACACGCTTCATCATTGTCATATTGATTTGCATGATCATGTAGTTGACATCGTATTTGTGGCAAAGCCACCTTTCATAATTCTTTCAAACATGTAACTCATGAGTCATTGCACATCCTGGTACACTGCCAGAGGCATTCATATAGTCATATTTTGTTCTAAGTGTCAAGTTGTAATTCTTGAGTTGTAAGTAAATAAAACTGTCATGATCATCATTATTAAAGCATTGTCCTAGTGAGGAAAGGATGATGGAGACTATGATTCCCCAACAAGTCGGATGAGACTCCAGACGAAAAAAGAGGCCAAAAAAAGAGAGGCCCAAAAAAACAAAAAACATGAGAGAAAAAGAGAGAAGGGGCAATGCTACTATCCTTTTACAACACTTGTGCTTCAAAGTAGCACCATGATCTTCATGATAGAGAGCCTCTTATTTTGTCACTTTCATATACTAGTGGGAATTTTTCATTAGAGAACTTGGCTTGTATATTGCAACAATGGGCTTCCTCAAATTTCCCTAGGTCTTCATGAGCAAGCAAGTTGGATGCACACCCACTTAGTTTCTTTTTAAGCTTTCATACACTTATAGCTCTAGTGCATCTGTTGCATGGCAATCCCTACTCACTCACATTGATATCTATTGATGGGCATCTCCATAGCCTATTGATACGCCTAGTTGATGTGAGACTATCTCCCTCTTTTTGTCTTCTCCACAACCACCATATTCTCTTCCACCATAGTGCTACATCCATGGCTCACGCTCATGTATTGCGTGAAAGTTGAAAAAGTTTGAGAACATCACAGTTGCTTGGTTGTTGATAACCCACAAGTGTAGGGGATCGCAACAGCTTTCGAGGGTGAAGTACAACCCAAATTTATTGATTCGACACAAGGGGAGCCAAAGAATATTCTTGAGTATTAGCAGTTGAGTTGTCAATTCAACCACGCCTGGATAACTTAGTATCTGCAGCAAAGTGTTTAGTAGCAAAAGTGGTATGATAGTAATGGTAACGGTAGCAATAGTAAAGGTAAATGTTTTTGGGTTTTTCTAGTAGTTGTAATAGTAGCAACGGAAAACTAAATAAGCGGAGAACAATATGTGAAAAGCTTGTAAGCAATGGATCGGTGATGGATAATTATGCCAGATGCGATTCCTCATGCAATAGTTATATCATAGGGTGATATAGAACTAGCTCCAATTCATCAATGTAATGTAGGCATGTATTCCGTAAATAGTCATACGTGTTTATGGAAAAGAACTTGCATGACATCTTTTGTCCTACCCTCCCATGGCAGCAGGGTCCTAATGGAAACTAAGGGATATTAAGGCCTCCTTTTAATAGAGAATCGGACCAAAGCATTAACACATAGTGAATACATGAACTCCTCAAACTACGGTCATCGCCGAGAAGTATCCCGATTATTGTCACTTCGGGGTTGTCGGATCATAACACATAATAGGTGACTATAGACTTGCAAGATAGGATCAAGAACACACATATATTCATGAAAACATAATAGGTTCATATCTGAAATCATGGCACTCGGGCCCTAGTGACAAGCATTAAGCATAGCAAAGTCATAGCAACATCAATCTCAGAACATAGTGGATACTGGGGATCAAATCCTAACAAAACTAACTTGATTACATGGTAAATCTCATCCAACCCATCACCGTCCAGCAAGCCTACGATGGAATTACTCACGCATGGCGGTGAGCATCATGAAATTGGTGATGGAGGATGGTTGATGATGACGACGGTGACGAATCCCCCTCTCCGGAGCCCCGAACGGACTCCAGATCAGCCCTCCCGAGAGAGAATAGGGCTTGGCGGCGGCTCCGTGTCGTAAAATGCGATGAAACTTTCTCTTTTATTTTTTCTCCCAGAGACGGAATATATGGAGTTGGAGTTGAGGTCGGTGGAGGTCCAGGGGGCCCACGAGATAGGAGGCCGCGCCCTAGGGGGGCGCCCCCTTGTCTCGTGGATAGACTGTGGGCCCCCGGCATTGATTCTTTCGCCAAAAATTCTTATTAATTCCAAAAAGTGCCTCCGTGGATTTCCAGGACATTCCGAGAACTTTTCTTTTCTACACATAAAACAACATCATGGCAGTTCTGCTGAAAACAGCGTCAGTCCGGGTTAGTTTCATTCAAATCATGCAGGTTAGAGTCCAAAACTAGGGCAAAAGTGTTTGGAAAAGTAGATACGTTGGAGACGTATCAACTCCCCCAAGCTTAAACCTTTGCTTGTCCTCAAGCAATTCAGTTGATAAACTGAAAGTGATAAAGAAAAACTTTTACAAACTCTGTTTGCTCTTGTTGTTGTAAACATGAAAAGCCAGTGTTCAAGTTTCAGCAAATATTATGAACTAACCATACTCACAATGACACATAGCTCTCACAATCACTCATATCAATAGCATAATCAGCTAGCAAGCCATAATAATAAAACTCGGATGAAAACACTTTCTCAAAATAATTATAACATGATATAACAAAATGGTATCTCGCTAGCCCTTTCTGAGACCGCAAAACATAAATGTAGAGCACCCTTAAAGATCAAGGACTGACTAAACATTGTAATTCATGGTAAAAGAGATCTAGTCAGGTCATACCCAATATAAACCAATAGTAATGAATGCAAATGACAGAGTGCTCTCCAGCGGGTGCTTTTAATAAGAAGGGTGATGACTCAACATAAAAGTAAATAGATAGGCCCTTCGCAGAGGGAAGCAGGGATTTGTAGAGGTGCCAGAGCTCAATTTTAAAATAGAGATTGAATAACATTTTGAGCGGCATACTTTCACTGTCAATGCAACAACTATGAGATGGCTGTATCTTCCATACTACATGCATTATAGGCAGTTTCCAAACAGAATGGTAAAGGTTTATACTCCCCCAACCACCAACAAGCATTAATCAATGGCTTGCTCGAAACAACAAGTGCCTCCAACATAGAACAGCCCTGGGGGAGTTTTGTTTAATTATTTTGATTTGCTTTGATCTTTTTGGATCATGGGTCTGGGCATCCCGGTTACCGGCCCTTTCTCGTGAATGAGGAGCGGAGTCCACTCCTCTTGAGAATAACCCACCTAGCATGGAAGATATAGGCAGCCCTAGTTGTAACATGAGCTGCTCGAGCATACAAAACAGAATTTCCTTTGAAGGTTTGGAGTTTGGCACATACAAATTTACTTGGAACGGCAGGTAGATACCGCATATAGGAAGGTATAGTGGACTCATATGGAACAACTTTGGGGTTTAAGGAGTTTGGATGCACAAGCAGTATTCCCGCTTAGTACAGGTGATGGCTAGCAAAAGACTGGGAAGCGACCAACTGAGAGAGCGACAACAGTCATAAACATGCATTAAAATTAATTCACACCGAATACAAGCATGAGTAGGATATAATCCACCATGAACATAAATATCGTGAAGGCTATGTTGATTTGTTTCAACTACATGCGTGAACATGTGCCAAGTCGAGTCACTCAATTCATTTAAAGGAGGATACCATCCCATCATATCACATCATAATCATTCTAATATCATGTTGGCACGCAAGGTAAACCATTATAACTCATAGCTAATCAAGCATGGAACAAGTAACTATAATCTCTAAATGTCATTGCAAATATGTTTACTTCATAATAGCTGACTCAGGAATGATGAATCATCATATTTACAAAAACAAGAGAGGTCGAGTTCATACTAGCTTTTCTCATCCCAATAAGTCCATCATATATCGTCATTATTCCCTTTCACTTGCACGACCGAACAATGTGTATAATAATAATAGTGCACGTGCATTGGACTAAGCTGGAATCTGCAAGCATTCAACACAAGAGAGAAGACAAGTAATATGGGTTCTAAGTTAAATAAACAACCATGCATATAAGAGCCACTAAGCATTTTCAATATGGTCTTCTCGACCCCCAAAGGAAAGAAAAGAAAATAAAACTATTTACACGGGAAAGCTCCCAACAAGTAAAAGAAGAACTAGAAATCTTTTTGGGTTTTCATTTTAATTTTACTACAGGCAAGGAAGTTAAACTAACTAATTTTTTTGGTTTTTCTCAAGGTTTATCAAACACACAAGAAGAAAACTAGAAAAAGAAATTTAAACTAGCATGGATAATACAATGAAAGAGTATGAGCACCGACGACTAGTGTGTGAACATGAATGTAAAGTCGGTGAGAAATACGTACTCCCCCAAGCTTAGGCTTTTGGCCTAAGTTGGTTTAATACCAAGGACCGCTGCTACTCTCTCCGGTGTATGAGAGGTATAATCAGGATAATACTGGCTGGTCATCTCTGGATCCCACTGGACAGATGATGCACGATAAGGGTCCAGCTCAGGTTCCGGCAGGTTCAGGTTCTGGAGTAAAAGCTTGGACTCGATGGTTGTTCACCGCCTCCAATGTGACAAGAAAATTTTCTGCAAGCAAATCAAACAACAGAGGCGCAGGCAAAATAATAATCTCAAAAAGTTTCTTATTGAATCTAAGTTTATACAAAAGCATCTTTTCTTCGTTGTCAACAATAAACCAGTGTGCACCATGCTCTTGTAATCTAAAATGTGAGGAGGCAATTTTATCTCCTCCTCCTCAAGATGCCTAATGGGTATCTGAAAATGCCTAGCAAGACGTGCAGCATAGATACCTCCAAAAATGGGACCTTTTGTATGATTCAGGGCTAGTTGTTTAGCAACAATGACACCCATATTAAAAGTATTGTCCCCAAGCAAAGCATGTTGAAGAATAATAATATCAGGAACGCTCAAATTCCCACTATTTCCACGACCAATCAAGCATCTACTAGCAAATATAGCAAATAGCGTAAAACAGGAAAGTGTATGCTAGCGACCTTCGCCTCGGAGCCCTTCTTTGGCTCCTCTACAGCTATAGTTTTAACGAAGCCATCCACATCTTCACGGGGTTCATCTAATTCTCCCTCATAAGGTATCCTACATACCGCGCAAAAATGACGTAAAGACATTTCTTTGAATTCATCATATAAATGAAATGATACTGCAGGCGGTGATTTCTTAGGATAATAATAAAAGTTTTGCATGAAAGTATTGGTAAGTAAGATATACTGATCGATTCAGTCGTTCATGAAACTGGTGAGGCCTGCAGTCTCGATTAAAGCATAAAAGTCTTCATGGATTCCGGCTTCTTTCAAGAAATCCTCGCATGGCCATTCACACGACTGTACTTCCGCTAAGCGAGGAAGATTATACTTGGCTTTTTTCCTTCTCTTTGGCTTGTTTTTCCTCGGAGCTTTGGCTAGAAGAGCCTTTAAAGAGCCTCCTTAACATTTTCTGAAAATTTCTGAAATTTTTAGTAACTTCAAGATAAAAGTAAATAAAACTAAACAAGATTGTTAGCAACTACTCCTACAAGTGCCTAGAGCCTATATCATGCCTTGGAATTGCTTGGGACCTCAAAAATTTAACATGCAAGCTCAAGAACATGGTCACCTAAGCAGCAAAAATTTGCAATGAATAAAGCACTAGAACAAAAACTAATTGGACCAATGGAGGAGTCACATACCAAGCAACAATCTCCCAAAGCAGTTTTGTGAATGAAGCTTTGAGCTAAGAGATCGAAAATCGTAGCAAAACGAGCTAGAACTCGTGCTTGAGCTGGATGGGGATTTTTTTGGGTAGAA
This sequence comes from Triticum dicoccoides, assembly GCF_002162155.2. Classification (NCBI taxonomy): domain Eukaryota; kingdom Viridiplantae; phylum Streptophyta; class Magnoliopsida; order Poales; family Poaceae; genus Triticum; species Triticum dicoccoides. The sequence goes on along the minus strand of NC_041383.1, from coordinate 644,724,853 downwards.
GATGGAGTGTGTGGGTGCTGGCATAAGTGGAGGGGAGCCCCCAAGGGCCCACGAGACAGGGGCGCGCCCTATAGGGGGGGCGCCCTCCTCTCTCGTGGCATGGTGCTTGCCCCTCCTGCAGTGTTTTCAGTGCCTAAAATCCTCAAATATTCCAGAAAAAATCATACTAAATTTGCAGGGCATTTGGAGCACTTTTATTTTTGGACTATTTTTTAATGCACGGATAATTCAGGAAACAGACGGATAATACTATTTTTGCTTTATTTATTCTAAATAACAGAAAGTAAAAGGAGGGTACGGAAGGTTGTGCCTTCTATTTCATCCATCTCGTGATCATCAAAATGAACCCGCTAACAAGGTTGATCAAGTCTTGTTAACAAACTCATTCTGAATAACACGGAACTGGAGAAATTTTGAATGACACTAAGTTACCTCAACGGGGATATGAAAATCCCCAACAATAAGAATATCATACTTTTTCTTGACAGTAGGAAGAGGAAATTCAAAACCTCCAAAAATGATAGTTGGAACTTTTTCAATAGAATTGATGCTACGAACTTGAGATTGTTTCCTCGAAAAGTGTACCGTATGCTCATTACAATTAACATGAAAAGTGACATTGCCTTTGTTGCAATCAATAACAGCCGCTGCGGTATTAAGGAAAGGTCTACCAAGGATAATAGACATACTATCGTCCTCGGGAATATCAAGAATAATAAAGTCCGTTAAGATAGTGACATTTGCAACCACAACAGGCACATCCTCACAAATACCGACAGGTATAGCAGTTGATTTATCAGCCATTTGCAAAGATATTTCAGTAGGTGTCAACTTATTCAATTCAAGTCTACGATATAAAGAGAGAGGCATAACGCTAACACCGGCTCCAAAATCACATAAAGCAGTTCTAACATAATTTCTTTTAATGGAGCATGGTATAGTTGGAACACCCGGATCTCCAAGTTTCTTTGGTATTCCACCCTTAAAAGTGTAATTAGCAAGCATGGTGGAAATTTCAGCTTCCAGTATCTTTCTTTTATTTGTGATGATATCCTTCATATACTTAGCATAAGGATTTACTTTAAGCATATTAGTTAAGCGCATACGTAAGGAAATAGGTGTAATCATTTCAGCAAAGCGCTCAAAATCCTCATCATCCTTTGACTTGGATGGTTTAGGAGGAAAGGGCATGGGTTTATGAACCCATGGTTCTCTTTCTTTACCGTGCTTCCTAGCATCAAAATCTCTCTTATCATAACGTTGATTCTTTGATTGTGGGTTATCAAGATCAACATCAGGTTCAATCTCTACATCATTATCTTTGCTATGTTGAGCATCAACATGAACATTATCATTAACAATATCACTAGGTTCATGTTCATCACCTGATTGTGTTTCAGCATCAGAAATAGAAATATCATTGGGATTCTCAGGTGTGTCTATAGTAGGTTCACTAGAAGCATGCAACGTTCTATCATTTTTCTTCTTCTTCTTTTTAGAAGAACTAGGTGCCTCTAAATTATTTCTTTGAGAATCTTGCTCGATTCTCTTAGGGTGGCCTTCAGGATACAAAGGTTCCAGAGTCATTCTACCAGTTCTAGTAGCCACTCTAATAGCAAAATCATTTTTATTATTCAATTCATCAAGCAAATCATTTTGAGCTTTGAGTACTTGCTCAGCTTGAGTAGCAACCATAGAAGCATATTTGCTAACGCGGTGAAGTTCATCTTTAACTCTAGCCAGATTATCACCTACGCGTCCTATCTCGAAAGCTTTATTTTTTAACTCTCTACCAACATAAGCATTAAAACTTTCTTGTCTAGCCATAAAGTCATCAAATTCATGTAAGCATGGGCTATGAATTTTAGTAGAGGGTATTTCAACTTTATCATATCTATAGAGAGAATTTACCTTTACTACCTATGTCGGGTTATCAAGACAATGTGGTTCATCAGGCGGTAAATTAAGACCATGCATTTCTTCAATAGGTGGTAAATTCTTAACAACTTCAGCTTTAATACCTTTTTCTTTCATTGATTTCTTTGCCTCTTGCATATCTTCAGGACTGAGAAATAAAACACCTCTCTTCTTCGGAGTGGGTTTAGGAATAGGCTCAGGAGTTGGCTCAATTGGTTCAGGAATTGCCTCGGGAATTGGCTCAGGAAGAGTCCAATTATTTTCATTAGTCAACATATTATTCAGTAATATTTCAGCTTCGTCGACTGTTCTTTCCCTGAAAACACAACTAGCACAACTATCCAAGTAGTCCTTGGAAGCATCGGTTAGTCCATTATAAAAAATATAAAGTATTTCATTTTTCTTAAGAGGGTGATCAGGCAAAGCATTAAGTAACCGGAGAAGCCTCCCCCAAGCTTGTGGGAGACTCTCTTCTTTGATTTGCACAAAATTATATATTTCCCGCAAGGCAGCCTGCTTCTTATGAGCATGGAAATATTTAGCAGAGAAGTAATAAATCATATCCCGGGGACTACGCACACAACTAGGAGCAAGAGAATTATACCAAGTCTTAGCATCACCCTTTAATGAGAACGGAAATATCTTAAGGATATATAAATAGCAAGACTTCTCATCATGAGTAAATAGGGTAGCAATATCATTCAACTTGGTAAGATGTGCCACAAAAATTTCAGTTTCAAGGCCATAAAAAGGATCAGATTCAACTAAAGTAATAATCTCAAGATCAACAGAGAATTCATAATCCTTATTAGTAACACAGATAGGTGAAGTAGCAAAAGCAGGATTGGGTTTCATTCTAGCATTAAGAGACTGTTGCTTCCATTTAGCTAATAATTTCTTCAGATCATATCTATCATTGCAAGCAAGAATTTCCATAGCAGCTTCTTCATTCATAACATAACCCTTAGGAACAACAGGTAATACATAATCATTGGGGGAACGTTCATCATCACTATCATCAATAGCATCTTCAATATTTTCATTCCCCCTAACTCTAGCAAGTTGTTCATCAAGAAATTCACCTAATGGCAAAGTAGTATCACGCACAGAAGTAGTTTCATCATGCATAGCAGAAGTGGCATCATCAATAACATGCGACATATCAGAATTCATAGCAGTAGCAGGTTTAGGTGTCACAAGCCTACTAATAACGGAAGGAGAATCTAGTGCAGAGCTAGATGGCAGTTCCTCACCTCCCCTCGTAGTTGAGGGCAAAATCTTGGTCTTAGCTTCTTTCAAGTTCTTCATAGTGATCAACAGATATAAATCCCAAGTGACTCAGAGAATAGAGCTATGCTCCCCGGCAACGGCGCCAGAAATTAGTCTTGATAACCCACAAGTGTAGGGGATCGCAACAGCTTTCGAGGGTGAAGTACAACCCAAATTTATTGATTCGACACAAGGGGAGCCAAAGAATATTCTTGAGTATTGGCAGTTGAGTTGTCAATTCAACCACACCTAGATAACTTAGTATCTGCAGCAAAGTGTTTAGTAGCAAAAGTGGTATGATAGTAATGGTAACGGTAGCAACAGTAAAGGTAAATGTTTTTGGGTTTGTGTAGTAGTTGTAACAGTAAACGGAAAAGTAAATAAGCGGAGAACAATATGTGAAAAGCTCGTAGGCAATGGATCAGTGATGGATAATTATGCCGGATGCGATTCCTCATGCAATAGTTATAGCATAGGGTGATATAGAACTAGCTGCAATTCATCAATGTAATGTAGGCATGTATTCCGTAAATAGTCATACATGCTTATGGAAAAGAACTTGCATGACATCTTTTGTCCCACCCTCCCGTGGCAGCGGGGTCCTAATGGAAACTAAGGGATATTAAGGCCTCCTTTTAATAGAGAACTAGACCAAAGCATTAACACATAGTGAATACATGAACTCCTCAAACTATGGTCATCACCGAGAAGTACCCCATTATTGTCACTTCGGGGTTGTCGGATCATAACACATAATAGGTGACTATAGACTTGCAAGATAGGATCAAGAACACACATATATTCATGAAAACATAATAGGTTCAGATCTGAAATCATGGCACTCGGGCCCTAGTGTTAAGCATAGCAAAGTCATAGCAACATCAATCCAAGAACATAGTGGATACTAGGGATCAAACCCTAACAAAACTAACTTGATTACATGGTAAATCTCATCCAACCCATCACCGTCCAGCAAGCCTACGATGGAATTACTCACGCACGGCGGTGAGCATCATGAAATTGGTGATGGAGGATGGTTGATGATGACGACAGCGACGAATCCCCCTCTCCGGAGCCCCGAACGGACTCCAGATCAGCCCTCCCGAGAGAGATTAGGGCTTGGCGGCGGCTCCGTGTCGTAAAACGTGATGAAACTTTCTCTTTTATTTTTTTTCTCCCCGAGACAGAATATATGGAGTTGGAGTTGAGGTCGGTGGAGGTCCAGGGGGCCCACGAGATAGGAGGCAGCACCCTAGGGAGGGGCGCCCCCTTGTCTCATGGACAGCCTGTGGGCCCCCGGCATTGATTCTTTTGCCAAAAATTCATATTAATTCCAAAAAGTGCCTCTGTGGATTTCCAGGACATTCCAAGAACTTTTCTTTTCTACACATAAAACAACATCATGGCAGTTCTGCTGAAAACAGCATCAGTCCGGGTTAGTTTCATTCAAATCATGCAGGTTAGAGTCCAAAACAAGGGCAAAAGTGTTTGGAAAAGTAGATATGTTGGAGAACTATCAACTCCCCCAAGCTTAAACCTTTGTTTGTCCTCAAGCAATTCAGTTGATAAACTGAAAGTGATAAAGAAAAACTTTTTACAAACTCTGTTTGCTCTTGTTGTTGTAAACATGAAAAGCCAGCATTCAAGTTTCAGCAAATATTATGAACTAACCATACTCACAATGACACATAGCTCTCACAATCACTCATATAAATAGCATAATCAGCTAGCGAGCCATAATAATAAAACTCAGATGACAACACTTTCTCAAAATAATTATAACATGATATAACAAAATGGTATCTCGCTAGCCCTTTCTGAGACCGCAAAACATAAATACAGAGCACCTTAAAGATCAAGGACTGACTAAACATTGTAATTCATGGTAAAAGAGATCCAGTCAGGTCATACCCAATATAAACCAATAGTAATGAATGCAAATGATAGAGTGCTCTCCAGCGGGTGCTTTTAATAAGAAGGGTGATTACTCAACATAAAAGTAAAAAACCAGCACCTCTTATATATCCCCAAACTTCTAGAACAGAACCAAGATCGGGAGTTCCACCGCCGCAAGCCTGTAGCCACCAAAAACCAATTAGGACCCTATTCTGGGACCCTGCGAGAGGGCGGGGGAAATCATCACTAGTGGCATCTTCATCATCCCGGCACTCTCCATGACGAGGAGGGAGTAGTTCACCCTTGGGGCTGAGGGTATGTACCAGTAGCTATGTGTTTGATCTCTGTCTCATGTTCTTGATTTGGCATGATCTTGATGTACTGCGAGCTTTGCTATTACAGTTTGATCATATGATGTTTCTCCCCCTCTACCTTCTTGTAATGGATTGAGTTTTCCCTTTGAAGTTATCTTATCGGGTTGAGTCTTTAAGGATTTGAGAACACTTGATGTATGTCTTGCATGTGCTTATTTGTGGTGACAATGGGATATTCACATGACCCCCTTAATGTATGTTTTGGTGATCAACTCACGGGTTCTGTGACCTTGTGAACTTATGCATAGGTTGGCACACATTTTCGTCTTGACTCTCTGGTAGAAACTTTGGGACACTCTATGAAGTTCTTTGTGTTGGTTTCAATTGAAGAATCTGAGATTGTGTGATGCATACCGTATAATCAAACCCGTGGATAATTGAGGTGACATTGGAGTATCTAGGTGACATTAGGGTTTTGGTTGATGTGTGTTTTAAGGTGGTATTTTACTACGAACTCTAGGGCTGTTTCTGACACTTATAGGAATAGCCCAATGGATTGATCGGAAAGAATAACTTTGAGGTGGTTTCGTACCCTACAATAATCTCTTCGTTTGTTCTCTGCTATTAGTGACTTTGGAGTGACTATTTTTTGCACGTTGAGGGATTGTTATATGATCTAATTATGTTATCATTGTTGAGAGAACTTGCACTAGTGAAAGTATTAACCCTCGGCCTTGTTTCGAAGCTTTGCAATACCGTTCTCGCTCACTTTTACCACTTGCTACCTTGCTGTTTTTATAATTTCAGATTGCAAAAACCTATATCTACTATCCATATTGCACTTGTATCACCATCTCTTCACCGAACTAGTGCACCTATACAATTTACCATTGTATTGGGTGTGTTGGGGACACAAGAGACTCTTTGTTATTTGGTTGCAGGGTTGTTTGAGAGAGACCATCTTCATCCTACGCCTCCCACGGATTGATAAACCTTAGGTCATCCACTTGAGGGAAATTTGCAACTGTCCTACAAACCTCTACACTTGGAGGCCCAACAACGTCTACATGAAGAAGGTTGTGTAGTAGAGATCAAGCTCTTTCCTGGTGCCGCTGCCGGGGAGGTTAGTGCTTGAAGGTATATCTTTAGATCTTGCAATTGAATCTGTTAGCTTCTTGTTTTGTCACTAGCTTAGTTTATAAAAGAAAACTACAAAAAATTGGAATTGAGGTTGCCTCATATGCTTCATCTTTTTAATGTCTTACGTGAAAATGATGGAAAGGAAAATTGTGCTCAAGTGTTAGAAGAACAAGTCTATAAAATTTTGGCACTAAATTTTTGAATGATGAGCATGATTGCAATTTTGTTAGTGTGAATTCTTTGAATATCCATGATGCTAATGATATGCAAAGCCACAAGCTTGGGGATGCTATGTTTGATGAAGATGATATTTTTAGTCCCCCAAGTTTGGATGACCAAATTTATTATGATGATAGCATGCCTCCTATTTATGATGATTATATTGATGAAAGTGGGTATGGAAGAGTGTCAACTTTAGGAATTAATGATCCCACTATTTTGGAGGGTGTCGAATCTTATTGTGATAATTATGAAAGTGGATTTTGAGAGGTCATGACTTTATTTAGTGATGAATCCACTATTTCGGAAGAGGTTCCAATTAATATGAAAACAAAGTTGCTATCTATGATGATTATTGTGATGACATGTATGCTATAAATAAAAATCATAACCATGAAACTTGTCATCATTATTTTAATTTTCAATTGGATTATGCCTCACATGATAGTTTTTTTGTTGAGTTTGCTCCCACCATTATGAATGAGAAGAAATTTGCTTATGTGGAGAATGCTTTATGTGATAGTTATATTGTTGAATTCATTCATGATGCTACTAAATTATTATGAGAGGGGAACTTATGCGTCTACATATTGCAATAATATCAAGTTTCCTCTCTATGTGCTTAAAGTTTTGAAGTTATGCTTGTTTTGCCTTTCTATGATAGTTGATTCATGTTCCCATAAATTGTTTTCTCACAAAATCCCTATGCATAGAAAGTGGGTTAGACTTAAATGTGCTAGACATATGCTTCATGATGCTCCCAATGTGCTTAAATTTTTATCGTTCATGTGAGCATCATTGAAATCATCATGCCCAGCTAGAAAGGCATTAAAGAAAAGCGCTTGTTGCGAGATAGCCCAATATTTACCCTTACTGTTGCTGTTTGTTCATATGATTATGCTACTGTAGTAATCATGTTTTATAGCTTTTGTTTCAATAAAGTGCCAAGTAAAGCCTTTGGGATAGTGTGGATGATAGTTGACTTGATTCTGTGCAAAAACAGAAACTTTTGCGCTCAGTCCAGGAAATTTTAAAATTCACTGGAATGCGCTTTTGTTCTTAATTGTTTACACAAGATTGATATAGGAATTTCCTAGATTGTTCTAATTTTTCAGAATTTTTGTAGTTACAGAAGTATGGAAAGTTTCCAGATTACAATAGACCGTTCTGTTTTTGGCAGATTCTATTTTCCATGTGTTCTTTGCTTATTGTCATGAATCTATGAGTTATATCAGAGGGTATGAACCATGGAGAAGTTGGAATACAATAGATATAACACCAATATAAATTTATAACGACTTCACAACAGTACCAAAAGTGGTGATTTTATTTTCTTATACTAATGGAGCTTACGTGTTTTCTTGTGAGTTTTGTGTTGTGAAGTTTTCAAGTTTTGGATAAAGATTCGATGGACTATGGAATAAGGAGTGGAAATTGCCTAAGATTGGGGATGCCCAAGGCACCCCAAGGTAATATTCAAGGAATACCCAACCAACTAAGCTTGGGGATGCCCCGGATGGCATCCCCTCTTTCATCTTCATTCATCGGTAACTTTACTTGAGGCTATATTTTTATTCACCACATGATATGTGTTTTGCTTGGAGCCTAATTTTCTTTTGTTTGTATTTGTTTGCTGCTATTCAGAGACATGTTTTATATCTTTTAGTTCCATAAAAAAGTCAAGTATAGCCTTTACCATGCTTATTTTACAAGTCTATACATTGCTGTTTTGAAATCGGAAAGTTTGATGTTATGTTTTGAATATTGGTGAATAGTCAGAACATGATAAAATCTTGAAATTTTAACACGATGAGTAACGACAATTTTTTTCTACAGTGTGGTAATTTTTCAGAATTTTTGGTTTTAGGGAAGTATGATTCCTCTTGCAATCTTTACAAACTGTCCTGTTTAGACAGATTGTTGTTATGTTTGCATTGTTTGCATATGTTTGCTTGTTTCATTATTCTATTTGAGGATAGGAGTGTTAAATATGCAGATGCATTTAGTAGGCAATATCAAATAATAATTGTAGTGATTTTCTATAGTAGAGAATGATAAGGTTATTGGCGTTGATTTATACTAACTTATCTCACGAGTTCTTGTTGAGTTTTGTGTGGATGAACTTTTTAAGATTTAGGGAAACTGTGATATAAAAGGAATTAAGGAGACACAAAAGCTCAAGCTTGGGATGCCCAAGGCATCCCTAATGAATATTTAAAGAAGTCTCAAGCATCTAAGCTTGGGGATGCCCCGGTTGGCATCCCACCTTCTTCAACAACTATCGGTCAGTTTTGGTTGAGCCTAAGTATTTGCTTCTTCACATGATATGTGCTCTCCTTGCAATGTCATTTTATTTTGTTTAGCCTGATATTTTAATAATATCCCAAGATCTGAAATTCTTAAATGTTAGACAGTCCTCACATAGTTACATAACTATCGGTCAGTTTTGCTTGCTTTGCATGATCATGTACTCGACATCGTATTTGTGGCAAAGCCACCTTTCATAATTCTTTCATACATGTCACTCATGAGTCATTGCACATTCCGGTACACCACTAGAGGCATTCATATAGAGTCATATTTTGTTCTAAGTATCGAGTTGTAATTCTTGAGTTGTAAGTAAAGAAAACTCTGATGATCATCATTATTAGAGCATTGTCCCAGTGAGGAAAGGATTATGGAGACTATGATTCCCCCACAAGTCGAGATGAGACTCCGGACGAAAAAAAGAGGCAAAAAAAAGTGAGTCCCAAAAAAACAAAAGCAAAACAATAACAAATGAGAGAAAAAGAGAGAAGGGGCAATGCTACTATCATTTTACCACACTTGTGCTTCAAAGTAGCACCATGATCTTCATGATAGAGAGTCTCTTATTTTGTCATTTTCATATACTAGTGGGAATTTTTTATTATAGAACTTGGCTTGTATATTCCAACGATGGGCTTGCTCAAATTGCCCTAGGTCTTCATGAGCAAGCAAGTTGGATGCACACCCACTTAGTTTCTTTTTGAGCTTTCATCCACTTATAGCTCTAGTGCATCCGTTGCATGGCAATCCCTAATTACTCACATTAATATCTATTGATGGGCATCTCCATAGCCCGTTGATATGCCTAGTTGATGTGATACTATCTCCCTCTTTTTGTCTTCTCCACAACCACCATATTCTCTTCCACCATAGTGCTATATCCATGGCTCACGCTCATGTATTGCGTGAAAGTTGAAATTTTTTGAGAACATCAAAAGTATGAAATAGTTGCTTGGCTTGTCATCGAGGTTGTGCATGATTTGAATATTTTGTGTGATGAAGATGGAGCATAGCCAGACTATATGATTTTGTAGGGATTAGCTTTCTTTGGCCATGTTATTTTGAGAAGACATAATTGCCTTGTTAATATGCTTGAAGTATTATTGTTTTTATGTCAATATTAAACTTTTGTTTTGAATCTTATGGACCTAAATATTCTAGCTACAATAGAGAAAATTACATGGATAAATATGTTAGGTAGCATTCCACATCAAAAATTCTGTTTTTATCATTTACCTACTCGAGGACGAGCATGAATTAAGCTTGGGGATGCTTGATACGTCTCCAACGTATCTATAATTTTTGATTGTTCCATGCTATTATATTATCTATCTTGGTTGTTTTATATGCATTTATATGCTATTTTATATGATTTTTGGGACTAACCTATTAACCTAGATCCTAGTGCCATTTTCTGTTTTTTCCTTGTTTCTGAGTTTTACAGAAAAGGAACACCAAATGGAGTCCAATTGACCTAAAAATTTACGGAGATTATTTTTGGACCAGAAGAAGCCCACGGAGCTTCGGAGATGGACTAGAAGAGTCCCGAGGCGTGCCCCCTATTGAGGGAGTCTTGGATTAGGGGTTCCTCGGACAGCTGGACTATATACATGTTCCAGACTGTTGGGCTATGAAGATACAAGATAGAAGACTTCTCCCCGTATCCGGATGGGACTCTCCTTTGCGTGGAAGGCAAGCTTGGTGATTCAGATATGCAGATTCTTTTCTCTGTAACCGACTTTGTGTAACCCTAGCCCGCTCTGGTGTCTATATAAACCGGAGGGTTTAGTTCGTAGGACAACAATCATAATCTCATAGGCTAGACTTCTAGGGTTTACCCATTACGATCTCGTGGTAGATCAACTCTTGTAATACTCATATTCATCAACATCAATCAAGCAAGAAGTAGGGTATTACCTCTATAGAGAGGGCCCGAACCTGGGTAAACATTGTGTCCCCCGCCTACTATTACCATTAGCCTTAGACGCATAGTTCGGGACCCCCTACCCCGAGATCCGCCGGTTTTGACACCGACATTGGTCCTTTCATTGAGAGTACCGCTGCATCGTCATCAGAAGGCTTGATGGCTCCATCAAGCATCTACAACAATGCAGTCCAGGGGGAGATTTTCCTCCCAGGACAGATTTTCGTATTCGGCGGCTTCGCACTGCGGGCCAACTCACTTGGCCATCTGGAGCAGATTGACAGCTACGCTGCTGGCCATTAGGTTAGATTCGGAAGCCTGAATTTTGTGACCGTTATCCGCGGAGACCTGATCTTCGATGGATTCGAGCCCATGACAGTTGTCCCCTGCCACCATGATGAACATGACCTAGATCTCTCATTTGGCCGCGCTCAGGAGATGGCGCCTGTGACCGCTCTGGCCCTAGATCCAGAGCATGCCGCATCGTCCGAAGACGGGAAGCTTAACCCCGCCATGGAAGCCGCAGACTCAGCGGCGCCGAAGCCGCACACAGACCCAACATTGAGCTGGGCCTGTATCGCCGGAACCTCGGACTCGTCTCCAGCCATAGGTTCCGGACTACGTGCATCCGCGTCCATCGAATCTGATTGGGCGCCGAACTTGGAGTTCAGCTCCGCGGACATCTTCCAGCACTCGCCCTTTGGTGGTGTGTTAAACTCATTAAAATCCCTCTCCTTGTCGGGGGACTCTCGGCCGAACTATGTCCGGTTTGAATGGGAAGTGGACGACGAAGAACTTCATTTCCCACCCACCACCCACTTTATAGCCACTGTTGATGACTTAACCGACATGCTTAATTACGACTCCGAAGACATCGACAGTATGGACGACGATGCCGGAGAGGAGCAGGAACCACCGCATACAGGGTGTTGGATAGCCACCTCCTCATATGACATATACATGGTGGATACACCCAAAGAAAACAACGGCGACAATGAAAACCCAGTCGAGGATAAACCTCCTGAGATACAGCCAAAGCGTCGACGTCAGTGGCGCCGCTCTAAGTCATGCCGTAGTAAAAACAGCAACACCATCACAAGAGAAAACAATACTCCGGATGACGCCGAAGACAATGAAGACCCCGTTGAGCCAACCTCCGAACAGGACGAATGGAAAGATGGGCAAGCTAGCCCTGATGAACAGGCCACGAATGAAGACGCGGAGGACAGTAATTACCTTTCGCTCTCCGAGGACGAGGTGAGCCTCAGTGATGAAGACTTTATCGTGCCCGAGGAGCCCGCCGAGCAAGAGCGCTTTAAGCGCCGGCTAATAGCCACTGCAAGGAGCCTGAAACAGAAGCAGTAGCAGCGGAAGCTTCAAGCTGATCAAAATCTGCTCAATGAAAGATGGATTGATGTCCTCGCAGCCGAAGAATATGACCTTGAGCGCCCAACCAAAAGCTACCCGAAGCGCAAATTGTTACCATAGTTCGATGACGAGGCGATGGAGCCCGTCCTACCAAGGTACAATGCGACTGACCGACCACCACGTGGCCGGGACAAAGCGGCACCTCAAGCCGAACACCAGCCCGCATTACCTCGCTGAACAAATAGAAATACAACAGCTCGGGGATATACACATGACCCGCGGAATGACTTGGAAAACAGAGCAGGTCAGTCAAGCTATGGATCACGGGGGCGTGCCCCAATGCGCGATGGTGGCCATCCGGCTGAACATGACAAACATAACCACGTCCAGGCTGAAAACCGCAAACGAACTCCATCCGAGCTACGTCACGACTTGGCCCGATATAGAGGTGCCGCACATCCCCTTTGCTTCACTGATGAAGTAATGGAACACAATTTGCCAGAAGGGTTTAAACCCCTGAACATCGAATCATATGATGGCACAACAAACCCCGCGGTATGGATTGAGGACTTTCTTCTCCATATTCATATGGCCCGCAGTGATGATCTTCACGCCATCAGATACCTCTCGCTCAAACTCAAAGGACCAGCTAGGTACTGGTTGAACAGTCTGCCAGAAAACTCCATTGGCAGCTGGGAGGACTTGGAGGACGCCTTCATTGACAACTTCCAAGGCACATATGTCTGACCTCCGGATGCCGATGACCTAAGTCACATAATCCAATAGCCCGAAGAGTCAGCCAGGAAATTCTGGACCAGGTTCTTAACTAAAAAGAACTAGATCATCGACTGTCCGGATGCCGAAGCCCTAGCGGCCTATAAGCACATCATCCGTGACGCATGGCTGGCCAGACACCTCGGCCAGGAAAAACCGAAGTCCTTGTCAGCCCTTACGGCACTCATGACCCGCTTCTGTGCGGGCGAAGATAGTTGGCTAGCCCGTAGCAACAACAATACAAGCAAACCTGGCACTTCTGACGCAAGAAACAGCAACGGCAAGCCCCGATGCAATAGACATAAGCGTCGAAACAACGGTGACAACACCGAAGACATGGCGGTCAACGCCGGATTCAGTGGCTCTAAGTCTGGTCAGCGGAAGAAGCCATTTAAGAAAACAATCCAGGCCTGTCCAGTTTGGACCGCATACTCGATCGTCCATGCCAAATCCACGTCACTCCTAATAAACCAGCCAATCATACGAACAGAGAGTGTTGGGTTTTTAAACATGGCGGCAAGTTAAACGCCAAGAACAAGGAGAAGGGGTCGCAAAGCAACGACGATGACGAGGAACCCGAGCCACCGAACACAAGGGGACAAAAGAAGTTTCCTCCCCAAGTCAAAATGGTGAACATGATATACGCTACCCATATCCCCAAGTAGGAACGCAAGCGTGCACTCAGGGACGTCTACACGATGGAGCCAGTCGCCCCAAAGTACAACCCATGGTCGTCCTGTCCGATCACCTTCGATCGCAGGGACCACCCGGCCAGTATCCATCATGGCGGTTTAGCTGCACTGGCCCATGACCCAATTATTGAGGATTCCACCTTACGTGAGTCCTCATGGACGGTGGCAGCAGCCTGAACCTGCTCTATCAGGATACAGTGTGCAAAATGGGTATCGATCCCTCAAGGATCAAGCCCACAAAAACCACCTTTAAAGGTGTCATACCAGGTGTAGAGGCCTGCTGTATGGGCTCAATCACACTGGAAGTGGTCTTCGGATCCCTAGATAATTTCTGAAGCGAAGAATTGATCTTTGATATCGTCCCCTTCCGCAGTGGCTATCATGCACCACTCGGACGAACCGCATTTGCTCGCTTCAATGCGGTGCCGCACTATGCTTACCTCAAGCTCAAGATGCCCGGACCACGCAGTGTTATAATAGTCAATGGAAACACGGAACGCTCTCTCCGTACCGAGGAGCACACTACGACCCTTGTAGCAGAAGTACAGAGCGATCTTTTCAGGCATAATCACAATTCAACAGCCAAGCTCTCGGACACCGTCAAGCGAGTCCAGACTACTCTACAGCAGGACAGTCCAGCTCGTCCAGAGCTTGACTAGCAATTTAGTCACCGTCCTAGTCCCAACAAGGCGGCGATGCTCGTGCCGCGCGTACATAACTACTCACTTAAAATACCATGGGCATGGACGGAGGCACAACTAGACCGCGGTCTGTAATGCGGCTCAACCGCTCCTGGACCTGCATACCTTTACTTTCCTTTTTTCTTTCAAGTTTTTCTCTTTCCGAGGCTTGTTATGATAACCTGGTCATCGGACCTATCACGAGACGGATACACCAAGAAGGAAAGGAGTTTTGACGTACAAGGGAATCCCCAGGTGGTCTCTGCTAACGACCGTTATACCTGTTTTAAAAACCCGCACGCAGCTCACCCTTGGTCGTGGCATGTCAAATAGCCTTATTTTCTCATCACATTACTTGTATAAGTACGCCTGGACGTATTAATCAAATTACAATGGAAAATAATTTGTGGCTCAATATTTGCAGCGTCAGCTTATTACTTGATTTTTTCCTTGTATTTATATTTTTTATCAATTGCACCCTTACACTTTGGTACGCCTTAACTCGCCAGGGGCTTCATCATACCCCATAACACGGCAATAAAGTCCGAACACTTTTATAGTATAGTTCGGCACCCCAAACTTATAGCATTATATGCATCGGCTCCGAATCATGTCTTTGGTCAATAGTTGGGTTGGCCGGCTCCCGTGCTTACTACCTTACATTCCGCTATAACGGCTAGGGTAGTAAAGGGAGAACTATTGCGATTGTGTCAAGGTTCTTCTGGACGAGCACCTCAGGAGAGAAAGCCGAAAAATGACTGTCATGTTGCGGCGAGAGCTAGCCAGCTGTTCGAGAGGTTTCAAATCCTTAGAGATTTTTCCCGCATTATGCGGGGAATCAGTTTTTATCCGATCAGGTGTTTACAACATCCCAAGTCCGGACTTCTGAACACTAGGGGATGCGCCTAAATTTTTGTTGTAAAACTCCTATGGCTAAGTGAGGGTGATAAAGCCGTATAGTCCGATTGCCTTGTTCGTTGCGCTAAACACCTCCTTTAAGGACCAAACTCTACAGTAAAGAGTGTTTAGACTTATCTCAAACACCCCCGTACTACCTACATGGAGCCAGAAGCTGCGAATGGCCAACTCCCAGATTTAACAAAACGACTGCACAAGAGGTAAAATTTTAAATAACAGACATTATATTACATAACATATCTGTTTCATATTACAGGACAGGATAACATGAGTGCATTCATGGGAATATGATATCCTTAGCACATTGCTCCACCACAAGGCGGGATCCCTCCAGGACACTGTCAAAATACAGTTGGGGTCGGCGGTGCTCCTTGCCCTCAGGCGGCCCCTCCTTCATCAGCTTCATGGCGTCCATCTTTGCCCAGTGCATATTGGCGCGGGAAAAGGCCATTCGCGCGGCTTCAATACAGACCGATCGCTCGATGGCTTCAAGCCAAGGGCAGGCGCTGGCAAGCCACTTCACAAGTCCGAAGTAGCTGTTGGGAAGGGCTTCGGTAGGCCATAGCCGGATTATCAAATCCTTCATGGCTAGTTTGGCCGCCCTATGCAGCTCGACCAGTTGTTTCAGCTGATCGCTAAAGGGCACTGGATGCTCTGGTCCAAGGTATTGAGACTAGAACAAATTCTCCGTAGAGCTCCCCTCTTCGGCTCGATAAAATTCTGCAGCGTCTCACACGCTGCGCGGCAGATCTGCAAACGCCCCTGGAGAATGCTATGTCTTGATCTTGCGTTGGTTTTCCTTGAAGAGGAAAGCATGATGCAGCAGAGTAGCGTAAGTATTTCCCTCAGTTTTTGATAACCAAGGTATCAATCCAGTAGGAGGCTCCTCAAAAGTCCCACGCACCTACACAAACAAACCAAGAACTCGCAACCAACGCAATAAAGGGGTTGTCGATCCCTTCACGGCCACTTGCGAAAGTGAGATCTGATAGAGATAGTATGATAAGATAAATATATTTTTGGTATTTTATAATATAGATGCAAAAAGCTAAGATGCAAATAAAAGTAGATTGGAAGCAAATATGATAAGAGATAGACCCGGGGGCCATAGGTTTCACTAGAGGCTTCTCTCGAGATAGCATAAGTATTACGGTGGGTGAACAAATTAATGTTGAGCAATTGATAGAAAAGCGAACAATTATGAGATTATCTAGGCATGATCATGTATATAGGCATCATGTCTGCAACAAGTAGACCGACTCCTGCCTGCATCTACTACTATTACTCCACACATCGACCGACTCCTGCCTGCATCTAGAGTATTAAGTTCACAAAGAACAGAGTAACGCATTAAGCAAGATGACATGATGTAGAGGGATAAACTCATGCAATATGATATAAACCCCATCTTTTTATCCTCGATGGCAACAATACAATACGTGCCTTGCAACCCTTTCTGTCACTGGGTAAGGACACCGCAAGATTGAACCCAAAGCTAAGCACTTCTCCCATGGCAAGAAAGATCAATCTAGTAGGCCAAACCAAACTGATAATTCGAAGAGACTTGCAAAGATAACTCAATCATACATAAAAGAATTCAGAGAAGATTCAAATATTATTCATAGATAAACTTGATCATAAACCCACAATTCATCAGATCTCGACAAACACACCGTAAAAAGAGATTACATCAAATAGATCTCCACAAGATATGGGGAGAACATTGTATTGAGATCCAAAAAGAGAGAAGAAGCCATCTAGCTAATAACTATGGACCCGTAGGTCTATGGTAAACTACTCACAACTCATCGAAATGGCTATGGTGTTGATGTAGAAGCCCTTCGTGGTCGATTCCCCCTCCGGCGGAGCGCTGGCGAAGGATCCAAGATGAGATCTCGCGGATACAGAAGGTTACGGCGGTGGAAATTGTGTTTCGGGTGCTCCCTGGATGTTTTTGGGGTACGTAGGCTTATATAGGAGGAAGAAGTACGTCGGTGGACGCCCGAGGGGCCCACGAGACAGGGGGCGCGCCCTATAGGGGGGGATGCCCTCCTATCTCGTGGAAGCTTCGGTTGCTTCTTGACTTGCACTCCAAGTCCTCTGGTTCACATTCGTTCCAAAAATCACGCCTCCGAAGGTTTCATTCCGTTTGGACTCCATTTGATATTCCTTTTCTTCGAAATACTGAAATAGGCAAAAAAACAGGAATACGGGCTGGGCCTCCGGTTAGTAGGTTAGTGCCAAAAATGATATAAATGTGTAAAATAAAGCCCATAGACATCTAGAACAGGTATTATAATAGCATGGAACAATAAAAAATTATAGATACGTTGGAGACGTATCAGATAACTCCAAATCCGGGTCAGTAAGAGGAACCTTTCCTTCACATATTTGATCTGCATTATAAAAGCCTTACCCGCCGTGATTTTCTGGGCCGCCTGGATTTCCTGGAGAGCGCCCTGGGCTTCGTCTCGGGCATCGTGTGCACTCTGGCAGGCCTTGGCAAGTTCGGACTCTCGATCCTTAAAATCATGCTCCAAGGACTCGTACTTCTTGACGGCGTTCTGGAGCTCTTGCTGGACCTCACTAACCTGAGCCTCATGCTTTTCACATGTGGCCTTTTCCTCAGCCACCCTTTCCTCGGCCACGGCCAATGACCTCTTGAGAGCCTCTGCCTCGGTCGTTGCCCCTAACAAATATTATGACGCTTCAGTCAGAACAAATTGTTCATTACACCTGAATTTAGACAAGGTTAAATACATACCTTTGCTTTCCTCCAGCTGCTTTTTCATGCGGCCGAGCTCTTCCACGGCCCGCTCCAGATTTTGCTTCAGTCTGGAGACTTCTACAATGTGAGTGGTCGCAGCCAGTAGCGACGCCTGCTTATTCACATAGACATATCAGATTAGACTCCTGTGAAAATTATCTGATCCTCTGCTTGGCTTTTCTTTCCGAACACCAGACAGAGTATCATGGGCTACTAACTATACTATGTCATTCTTTTTGTAATTATATTACTTACCTCAAAGCCTGTTATAAGGCTAGTGTAGGCTTCGGTCAATCCGCTTTTTGCAGACTGGATCCTCTCAATCACCGTACCCATAAGGGTACGGTGTTCTTCGACAATGGAAGCGCCTCGGAGCGCTTCCAGCAAAGTGTTCGGCGCCTCTGGTTGGACAGAGGTCACATGCAGGATAGGCACGCCCCTTCCTTTGAAGGGGGCTGCTCGCCTAATTCAAAGCCGTAAGGGTCTTCGGAATTATATTCGGACGAGGGTCGAATTGAATACGGCCCCCATCGTCAATATCCATGGGGGTCTGCTCCCCTATGTGTCCGATAGCCGAGGCTCCACCCTCTGGCGCCTCCCAGACTGCCTCCGGATTCTCTCCTGGGCCGGGGATCCTTCAGGATGACACTTCAGTGCCATCCAGGTCCCGGGGAGAGGTGGCCGATGGAAGGGTCCCACTGTCGATTGCCGCTGGGTCCAGCGAATCCTCTGAAGATAAGGACCGCTCGAGGTTGGACCGAGCCGGACTACGAATGCATAATTTAGCACATTAAAACAACGAAGTAAAGTATCCGGATACAAACACTTGTCCGGACACTTATGATTCAGCTAGGGGCTTCTACCTGGGCTCCCACTCCCAGCTGTTGTCGATGGCCGCTGTGGAGCTGTTCGGAAGGGAAGCTTTCCTTTTCTTGGACGCCTCGGCCTCCAGATGCGTGGAGACCGTCCTCTTCTTTTTTTCCCTGCAGGGGGGGAGTGGATTTCTTCTTCTTCCTCCTCTTCCTCATTGTCTTCAGCGGAGGAGTGCGCCTCGGTGTCTTCGGACGTCGCGTCCGAAGTGCCCTTGCTGCGGAGACCACCTCTGGTCCTCTTGGCCTTCTTCTTGGCCTTTTTATCTGGCACCTCATAAGGCGCCGGAAACAACATCTTCGTCAGTTGCAGAGTTCCTGGGCCGTCGGGCAGCGAAGCTGGACAGTTAATCCACTCCGCTATCTCTGTGCAGTCCTGAAATAATTGATAGGGGGACTTAGATGCCTTCCTCGAATATCCAAGTAAAGGGTACACCTTGAAAACATGAAAGAACTTACCGGATTAGCATGGTGAGATAGGTCGTGCCCATGATCCGCGTCCATGGCTGGCGGCACCTTGTTGGCCTTGAAGAGCACCTTCCAGATATCTTCGTGCGTCATGCCAAAGAGCTCTAGTAGGGTCGGCTGCTGGGCCGGATCAAACTCTCACATATAGCAAGTCCGACATTGGCACGGAAGAATCCGACGAACGAGCATAACCTAGATCACATTAACAAGCTTGACTTTCTTGTTTATCATGCTCGACGCGCGTCTGGAGCACGGTCAGCTCGTCTGAAGCGCCCCAGGTCAGGCCCTTCTCTTGCCAGGAGGTGAGCCGCATCGGGACTCCGGATCGGAATGTGGGGGCCGCCGCCCAATCGGTGCCACATGACTCGATGATGTAGAACCACCCCGACTGCCACCCTTTTACAGTCTCCACAAAGGAGCCTTCGGGCCAGGTGGCATTGGGCATTTTTTCCACCATGGCATCTCCGCACTATGTTTGTTGGCCGCTCACCACCTCTGGCTTCACATTGAAGGTCTTCAGCCATAGGCCGAAGTGAGGTGGAATGCGGAGGAAGGCCTTGCACATGAAATAAATGCCGAGATGTTGAGGGTGGAATTGGGGGCCAAATCATGGAAGTCCAGCCCATAATACATCAGTCCACGGACAAATGGGTGGAGGGGGAATCCTAGCCCGCGGACGAAGTGTGTGAGGAAAACTACCCTCTCCTGGGGCTCCAGGGTAGGGACGATCTGTCCCTTGGCCGGAAGCCGATGGGTGATTTCCTTGCCTAGGTACCCGGCCTCCCGGAGCTTCTTGATGTCCTTCTCCTTGACGGAAGAGGCCATCCACTTGCCTCCTGCTCCGGATCCAGACATGATTGGAGTGCTTTGTTGAGCGGATAAGGCGAGAGCTTGGGCGCTGGAGCTCGAGGATGGATGGGCAAAGGAAAGGGAAGGCGTCGGTGAGAAAGGGTGAATCCTTATCCATTTATAAAGGCAGTAAAAATCATGCACCTCCCCACTTTCTTTAAAATTCGCCTATTCCCCAAGCGCCGTGCATATGACACAGTTGGGTTACCCATGCCCATATTGATGAGAATCCCGTGATAAGGGGACACCATCTCTGCTTTGACAAGACGTGCCAATGAAACCGCACCTCGAAATACGGAACGTCAGGCTAAAAACGGTTTGAATAATGACTGGGTAGTGGCATGATGTCACGCTACAAAAAGTTGTCAGCGGATTGGATTCGTGAACATATTATACTCTCTACAGTTGCGTGTGTAACTTGTTTTGCAGAGCCGGACACGATTTTGGTGTTCGAAATCTACTTTGAAATATTCGGAGAAGGAACCCACCTTGCAATGCCGAAGACAATCTGCGCGCTGGACTCATCGTCATTGAAGCCTAATTCAGGGGCTACTGAGGGAGTCCTGGATTAGGGGGTCCTCGGACAGCCAGACTATATACATGTGACGGACTGTTGGGCTATGAAGATACAAGATAGAAGACTTCTCCCCGTGTCCGGATGGGACTCTCCTTTGCATGGAAGGCAAGCTTGGCGATTTAGATATGTATATGTATATTCCTTTCTCTGTAACCGACTTTGTGTAAATCTAGCCCCCTCCGGTGTCTATATAAACCGGAGTGTTTAGTTTGTTGGACAACAATCATAATCTCATAGGCTAGACTTCTAGGGTTTAGCCATTACGATCTCGTGGTAGATCAACTCTTGTAATACTCATAATCATCAAGATCAATCAAGCAGGAAGTAGGGTATTACCTCCATAGAGATGGCCCGAACATGGGTAAACATTGTGTCCCCCGCCTCCTGTTACCATTAGCCTTAGATGCACAGTTCGGGACCCCCTACCCGAGATCCGCCGGTTTTGACACCGACACCTACCTTGTGGCTGCCCTGTAGACTCCCTTGACTTGTTCCCGATGCCAACACCTCTTATATATCCCCAAACTTCCAGAACAGAACCAAGATCGAGAGTTCCGCCGCCGCAAGCTTCTGTAGCCACCAAAGACCAATCGGGACCCTATTTCGGCACCCTATTAGAGGGGGGAAATCATCACCAGTGGCCATCTTCATCATCTCGGCGCTCTCCATGACGAGGAGGGAGTAGTTCACCCTCGGGGCTGAGGTATGTACCAGTAGATATGTGTTTGACCTCTCTCTCTCTCTCTCTCTCTCTCTCTCTCTCTCTCGTGTTCTTGATTTGGCACGATCTTGATGTGCTGCGAGCTTTGATATTATAGTTGGATCATATGGTGTTTCTCCCCTCTACCTTCTTGTAATGGATTGAGTTTCCCCTTTGAAGTTATCTTATTGGATTGAGTCTTTAAGGATTTGAGAACACTTGATGTATGTCTTGCATGTGTGCTTAACTGTGGTGACAATGGGATATTCACGTGGTCCACTTGATGTATGTTTTGGTGATCAAATCGTGGGTGTTGTGACCTTGTGACCTTATGCATAGGGGTTGGTACACATTTTCGTCTTGACTCTCCGATAGAAACTTTGGGGCACTCTATGAAGTTCTTTGTGTTGGTTTGAATAGATGAATCTGAGATTGTGTGATGCATATTGCATAATCAAACCCACATATACTTGAGGTGACATTGGAGTATCTAGGTGACACTAGGGTTTTGGTTGATGCGTGTCTTAAGGTGTTATTTCACTATGAAATCTAGGGCTGTTTGTGACACTTATAGGAATAGTCCAATGGATTGATCGAAAAGGATAACTTTGAGGTGGGTTCGTACCCTACAATAATCTCTTTGTTTGTTCTCCCCTGTTATTGACTTTGGAGTGACTCTTTGTTGCACCTTGAGGGATTGTTATACGATCTAATTTTGTTATAATTGTTGAGAGAACTTGCACTAGTGAAAGTATGAACCATAGGCCTTGTTTCGAAGCTTTGCAATGCCGTTTTCGCTCACTTTTACCACTTTCTACCTTGCTGTTTTTATAATTTCAGATTACAAAAACCTATATCTACTATCCGTATTGCACTTGTATCACCATCTCTTCGCTGAACTAGTGCACCTATACAATTTACCATTGTATTGGATGTGTTGGGGATACAAGAGACTATTTGTTATTTGGTTGCAGGGTTGTCTGAGAGAGAGAGAGAGCATCTTCATCCTATGCCTCTCGCGGATTGATAAACCCTAGGTCATCCACTTTAGGGAAATTTGCTACTGTCCTACAAACCTCTGCACTTGGAAGCCCAAAAACGTCTACAAGAAGAAGGTTGCGTAGTAGACATCACATCACAAACATGTTTAATCGTAATATGCTAAATCATGGATACTGAGTTAAACATATTTACGAAAAGAAAAACAAGTTGATTTCATACCTGCTTTTCCTGCCATAGTCACTTCATCATATATCATCATTATTTCCTGTCACTTGCACGATCGAATGATATGAAAATAATAATAGTGCAAGAGTGCCTTGAACTGAGCTGGAATGTGCAGACATTTTATTTAAAGGATAAGACAAAATAATTTGGGCTCTTTGTTAGATCAATAGTAGTGCATGTGAGAGCCACTAAACATTTCCATCATGGTCTTCCCTTTAGTACGACTCAACAAAAAGAAAAGAATTTCAGAAAAACACATTAGGCCAGAACTACAACTATAACTGGATGTTCAATAAAACCAAAGTCTAGGTACTGGGTAGGTACCTAATGATCTTATTTTAAATATAAAACCAAAGTCTAGGTACTGGGTAGGTACCTAATGATCCAGTTATAGTTTTGTTCTAGTGGTACCTAATGATCTTATTTTACCTACAATGCTGATAGTGGTCACTTTTATGGAGGGACTCAACATAAGACCGCCGTATCGAGCTCCCACTCGATGATGCCTCCGAGGACCTCCTCCTCGAATAACTCCTCCCAAAGAGGTATATTTTTGTATGAAGAAATTTCTGAAAATTTTGAGTCACAAAATTTTGTTAGCAAAACTTCGCAAGATTGATATGAACTACTCATAAGGATGTCTAGAGGCTATATCAAGCATTCAAACTACTTAGAACTCAAAGAATTCAACATGCAAGCTCATTCACAACAACACCAAGAGTAGCTAAATACTGAAAATATAAACCACTAGAACAAAAACTAATTGGGTCACATACCAAGTAGCAATCCCCCAAAACAGTTTAAGAAACAGAGCTTTGAGCAAAGAGATTGAAATTCGCGGGTTTGTGAGCAAGAACATGAGAGAGAGAGAGAGAGAGAGAGAGCTACAGAGAATTTTTTCTAGAGGCATGCGATGAAGTGAGCTAAAGGGATAAGTGAGGGGGGCCTCGTGGGGCCCACTACCTACCAGGGCGCGCCTCGAGGGTGTGGCGTGCCCTGGTGCCTAGTGGGCACTAGGGGCACCCCCTGTGATAATTTTTGCATTAGAAATTGTAAAATATTCATAAAAAAATCGTGTAAAAATTTTAGGTCATTCTGAGCACTTTTATTTTTGGGCACTTTTTTTATTGCACAGGTAATTCAGAAAATAGGCTAGACATGGCATTTTATCGTATTTAAATAAAAATAATAGATAACAAAAATTGAGTACAGAAGGTTGTGCCTACTAAATTCATCAACCACATGCCTCTCGAAAATAATCCATTAATAAGGTTGATCAAGTCTTATTAACAACCACTTTCGATTAGCATGAACCCGAAGAATCTTCGTGAAACACTAAGTTACCTCAACGGGGATATGCATATCCCCAACAATAATTATTTATTATTTATTTTTGGCAGTAGATAGATGGAGTTGAAAACTTCCAATAGTAATTGTCAGAGACTTTTCAATAACATTAATACCATTTACTTGAAATTGTTTCTTAGGAAAGTGCACTGTATGCTCATTACTATTGATGTGAAAAGTCACTTTGCTTTTATTCCAATCAATAACAGCCTCTGCAGTGTTCAAAAAGGGTCTACCAAGGATAATTGACATGTTGTCATCCTCGGGCATCTCAAGTATAACAAAGTCTGTTAACATAGTAACATTTGCAACAACAACGGGCACATCCTCACAAATACCGATATGTGTGTCTGTTGATTTGTTAGCCATTTGCAATGATATTTCGTAGGTGTGATTTTATTCAAATCAACTCTTTTGTATAAAGAGAAAGGCATAACACTAACACCAGTTCCCAAATCACATAAAGCAGTTTTGACATAACTTCTTTTGATGGAACATGGTATAGTTGGTATTCCTGGATCCCCTAATTTCTTAGGTACTCTATCCTTAAAAGAATAATTAGCAAACATAGTGGAGATTTTAGCTTCATGTATTTTTCTTTTGTTAGTGGCAATGTCTCTCATATATTTAGCATAAGGGGCCATCTTTAAAATATCAGTTAAACGAGTACACACAAAGACTGACCTAAGCATTTTAGCAAAGCGTTCAAATTCTTCATCATCCTTTTTCTTAGATGGTTTAGGTGGAAAGGGCATGGGTTTTTGAACCCATGGTTCTCTTTCCTTGCCATGTTTTCTAGCAACAAAGTCTATCTTATCATAACGTTTATTTTTAGGTTGTGGGTTATCAAGATCAACAACAGGTTCTATCTCAACATAATTATATAGTTCTTTATCATTGTCTTGTTGAGCATCTTCATGAACATCATCATTATCATTTTCATCATCACTAGACGAATGTTCATTACCAGATTGAGTTTCAGCATCTGAGATAGAGACAACATTGTTATCTTCAGAAGGTTTTTCTATTTCAGGTTCACTAGAAGTATGCAAAGTCCTATTATTTTTCTTTTTCTTTTTTTCCTCTTAGATGGACTAGGTGCATTAGCATTAATTCTTTGAGAGTCTTGTTCAGTTCTTTTAGGGTGACCTTCTGGATAAAGTGGCTCCCGAGTCATTGTACCTCATCTAACCATTACTCTAACAGCATGATCATTCATATTATTATTCATTTCATTAAGCAACTCACTTTGAGATTTGGCAACTTGTTCTAACTAAGTTTGAACCATAGAAGCATGTTTTCCTACTCCTCTAACATCATTAGTGATTCTAAATAACAAGTCACTCAAGCAAGCAATCATATCAGAATTTTGTTTTAAATGTTTCATAACATAGGCATTGAAGTGATCTTGCTTCATGATATAGTTATCAAATTCATATAAGCACCGACTAGGAGGTTTATTATGCGGGATGTCACCTTCATCAAATCTCAAAAGAGAATTTACCTCCACCACCTATGGTGGTGTGTCAAGATCATGTATTTCTTCAATAGATGGTAAATTCTTAACATCTTCAGCTTTAATACATTTTTCCTTCATACATTTCTTTGCCTCTCGCATATCTTCAGGACTGAGAAATAAAATAACCATCTTTTTCAGAGTGAGTTTAGGCGGTGGTTCGGGAAGTGTGCAATCATCATAATTCTTCAATATAGTATTAATAGTTCCTTATCTTGTCCGACAGTTTGTTCCCTAAAAACACAACCAGCACAACAATCTAGGTGGTCCCTAGAAGCATCGGTTAGTCCATTATAGAAGATATCAAGTATTTCATTTTTCTTGAGAGGATGATCAGGCATAGCATCAAGTAATTGGAGAAGCCTCCCCCAAGCTTGTGGAGACTCTCTTCTTGAATTTGTGCAAAGTTAAATATTTCCTGTAAGGCAGCTTGTTTCTTATGGACATGAAAATATTTTTCACATAAATAATAAATCATATCCTGGGGACTACACACACAACTACGAGCAAGAGTATTGTACCATATTATAGCATCACCCTTTAATGAGAATGGAAATAATTTAAGGATATAGTAGTAGCAAATTTTTTCCTCATGAGCAAATAGGGTGGCTATATCATTTAATTTAGTAAGATGTGCCACAATACTTTCAGTTTCATAGCCATGGAAAGGATCAGATTCAACCAAAGTAATTAAGAGAATTCATAATCCTTATCAGAAACAAAGATAGGTGAAGTAGCAAACTTAGGATCATATTTCATCCTAGCATTCAAGGATTTTTCTTTCAGTTGGCATAATAATTTCTTAAGATCATCTCTATCCTTGCAAGCAAGAAAGTCCCTAGCTACCTCTCCATCCATAACATAACCCTCAGGTATCTTAGGAAATTCATATCTAGGAGAGCTAGGTCTAATAGGTGTCATAATTCTCAGTTTCAAAGACTTCATCAGTTTCAGTAATTTCATCAGTTTCAGCATTCTCAATTTCTTTAGCTCTAGCAAGTTGTTCATCAAGAAATTTACCTAGTGGCACACTCTTATAAGCAAGGTACTAGCATCATTCATAGCAGAAGTAGCATCATCAATAACTTGCAACATATCAGGACTAATAGCATGCGGTGGTGTTGCAAGATTACTCAAAACAGAAGGTGAATCAAGTGTAGAGCTAGATGATAGTTCCTGACCTTCCCTCGTCTTAGAGGGAACGATCTTGGTTATGTCATCCTTGGGATTCTTCATAGTGATAAATAGATATAAATCCCAAGTGACTCAACAAATATAACTATACTCCCTGGCAACGGCGCCAGAAAAGGTCTTGATAACCCACAAGTATAGGGGATCACAACAGTTTTCGAGGGTAGAGTATTCAACCCAAATTTATTGATTCAACACAAGGGGAGCCAAAGAATATTTGTAAGTATTAGCACTTGAGTTGTCAATACAACCACACCTGGAGATTAAATATCTGTAGCAAAGTGATCAGTAGCACAGTAATATGATAGTTTGATAGTGATAGCAACAGTAATGGTAACAGTAATAGTAGTAGCAATAGTTTGATAGCAGTTGTAACAGTAGTAACTTAGCAAAGATCAATATATGAAAAGCTTGTAGGCATTGGATCGGTGATTTCGTAGGATAATATTCATCATATAACAGTCATAACCTAGGGTGACACAGAACTAGCTCCAGTTCATCACTATATTGTAGGCATGTATTCTGTAAATAGTCGTACGTGATTATGGAAAACAACTTGCAACGACATCTTTTGTCCTACCCTCCCATGGCAGGGGGGTCCATAAGGAAACTAAGGGATATTAAGGCCTCCTTTTAATAGAGAACCGGAACAAAGCATTAACACATAGTGAATACATGAACTCCTCAAACCATGGTCATCACCGGAAAGTATCCCAATTACTGTCACCTTGCGGTTTACAGATCATAAAAAGTAATAGGTGCATATAACTTGCAAGATCGGATCAAGAATATAGATATAATGGTGAAAACATAAATGGTTCAGATCTGAAATCATGGCACTCGGGCCCTAGTGACAATCATTAAGCATAGCAAAGTCAGAGCAACGTCAATCTCAGAACATAGTGGATACTAGGGATCAAGCCCTAACAAAACTAACTCGATTACATGATGAATCTCATCCAACCCACCATCGTCCAACAAGCCTATGAAGGAATTACTCACTCCCAGCAGTGAGCATCATGAAATTGGAGATGGAGGATGGTTGGTGATGACGATCGATGGAGGCGAATCCCCCTCTCCGGAGCCGAGAACAGACTCAAGATTTGTCCTCCCGATAAAGTACACGACGTGGCGGCAGCTCCGTATCCTGAAACGCGATGAAACTTCCTCTCCGATTTTTTCTCTGAGAATATGAATTTATAGTATCCAGAATAGGGTTGGAGGAGCCTCATGGGCCCCACTACCCACCAGGGCGCCAGAGAGGGGTGGCGTGCCCTAGTGCCTAGTGGGCTGCTGGGCCCCTCCTCTAGTGGGTCTTGGTTCCAATATTTTGTATTTATCCAAAAATAATTCTCCAAAAAGTTTCGTCCAATTCCGAGAATTTTTATTTCTGCACAAAAACAACACCATGGTAGATAAGGCGGAGACATATCATTATAATATTTGATTTTAGATGATATTATCTTAAAGTATAACAAAAAAGTTTGGGTTGATCCAATATGATCATTCTTCTAATGTCATACTATCAATGTTGTTTTAGGACTATCGTTGCACCTAACTATATCCTAAAATCTAGAGACATGATCACCAACAACACTTGAGCCAGTCTTAAAGGCGAGACTAGGAACATATTCTTTACCGTTTATCATACCACACATGCATATGATTTTTTCACTGAATCCCATGTTCCGGGATCATAACAGCTATAGCATGAAATATAAACTCTTAATTATGAACACGAAAAATATGATAATACAATATTATTGCCTATAGGGCATATTTCCAACAAGATCCATCGCGGTCAAGGTGCGAGCTGGAGGGGGTTGCAGCAACGGCGGCAAGGGCGACCGTTACCAACCATTGGAACCTGCGCACATAGGCTAACTTTGCGTCGTGCACATAGGGTGTCTAGAGAGCTGACCACTAGCCTGTGCGCACGGGGCCAAGGACCACTGTGTGCACGGGGTGACCAGCAACTTTGGGAATGTTCCCATACTTAATTATTCCACCTTAACCCCTCCTAATAGTCTGGTTTCCCTACGACTCAAATCAAACCAAAATAAAACCTTTAGTCACTCCAAAACCACACATTTGAACTTTTTGAGGGGCGGGGTCAACCATGTCCATAATAAACAACCACGAAACCAATGGCTTGCAATAGATCTTAGTAGGCCTCATTAGTTCCACTAACCACATTTTAATCACCCCAAAATACCATTAATTGATAAATTCACTTTCACCATGTTATCTAAAACTCGATGCTTAAACTCAAGCTAGATAGATTACCAAGAGAGGGCTATGACGCCATTGAGAAATTTCCTTTCCTTGGCCAGCATCGCCACCACGATCGGCGATCACCAGACTCGCAAAGTCGACTCCATCATGGGAGCAAAACAATGCAACCACTCCGAAAACAAGATGTAGAAACAAACTTGCCGCATGAAAGGGCATCACAACAATGGGTGATGGGCGTCCTCTGAATCTTTGGAACACACGACACAACAAGCCTTGTGTGGCACCTTACGCCTCTCAAGGCGGTCCATCGTCCATTGCGGGTTGCTTGGCGCCAGCCAGGCAGACAATTTGACCTCTAGCGGGGCCCAACTATTCCACTCCTCCTCTACACCTGGGGCAGGCATGTTGCCCAGGAAGAGCGTGAGGTAAACAGAGCGCACATAATAGGACCCTGAGATTGACAACTTCCAGGAGGAGTCTTGAGATTTAGGCTGCAGAAGCTCCTACAAGCTCAAGAACTCTGCCAACAATGGCATGGAGATGCTGCCCGAGATATATTGCACCCATGCATTTCCGGAAAGCACATTAGCAACCAAGCACTTATGACCAACGGCCCCGATGAGAGGTATCAACATCGACGCTAACTGCCTAATGATGCGCCCATCCACCCAACGATCCACCCAGAACATATGGCTTTACCCATCCCCTAAGCACACAACAAGTCCCGGCCTGGAAAAGTTCCCCTGTCTCCGCATGGATGGGAGCATGGAGTGCATGCCAAGGTTTGTTGTCGCCGACCTTCTCCAGCCACCTCCAACAAATGTGCAACACCAAGTTGACGAAGCGCAAATTGGGAACACATAGGTCGCCTAGCTCCTAGAGCAGGCACATGTCACGCCATGCCACGATGCAGTGAGTGCCCTTGGCCTAACCATGACCCCTCCAGAAGAACTCACGTTGCAGCTTCTTGAAGCACCTGAGGAACCAAGGAGGGAGGTTCAACGATAGCATGTGATAGATCAGCATGGCGGAGAGGGAAGGGTTCAGCCATATCCGCCTCCCACTGTGTATCCTGAGAGAAGCCTTCCATATCGGGAGCTTGGTCGCGCCTTTATCCACTAGGGGCTGCAGATCCACCTTGGATAGCCGCAAGAGGGAGAATGGGAGACCCAAGAGGTAATGGGGAACTCACGGATTGGGCAGGAGACTGGTCTTTTAGTACCCGGGTGTCTGTACTCCCTCTTATCCTCACCGTGCATGCACAACATGTGATCTAGAGATTTGTGCCACACAGTGCATTGCTGCTTTTTTTGCAGACTTGCTTCAACAGTAACAATGAGCCAGGCATGCTACGGCGCTGTATATTACTGGCAGATTCCTCCTCACTTGTCACCTCCTGATCGTCGCTGGAACAGTAGCATCGAGCTGGGCCCGCGCGTTCCCATTAATCTTGAGCTTGGAAGCGCCAAGAGCCACTGTGTTCTTTGATTGAGAGAAATCTGGCACTACAACCACAATCATCGAGGTCAAATAGAGGAGTATATTATTTAAAAGTAACTTCTTAGGCCTTTGATTATTACAAGTAGTACAAAACATATCTTCCATGAAGGATAAGCCTTCTGCACATCCTGTTATATCTGTCGGGTAAAGACTAGTCAATAAGTATATACCTACTAGGCTACAACTCGGTCCTATATCCTAGCAGTACAAGCTTACATGTGAAGACGCTATTAGACAAGGCAAATCGGCTGACAAAAGATGGCTCATGCTATAAATAGTCAGACCTCTACACGAATCTTGGCGTGACTGGAAGGGAATGATAAGGGGGTGCCGGGAGTCCCGGGTTCTACCACACCTTTTCCATTGATAGCCCAATGCCTGCAACACTAGCGTGAGGTCCAACCAAATGATGTTATATTAATGGGATAATTAATTTGGTGCCCTTAGTTTTGTCCCACTCCGCAGGTGAGGGAGTCCTGGACTAGGGGGTGTCCGGATAGCCGAACTGTCATCATCGGCCGGACTCCAAGACTATGAAGATACAAGATTGAAGACTTCGTCCCGTGTCCGGATGGGACTTTCCTTGGTGTGGAAGGCAAGCTTGGCGATACGGATATGTACATATCCTACCATTGTAACAGACTTTGTGTAACCCTAGCCCTCTCCGGTGTCTATATAAACCGGATGGTTTAGTCCGTAGAATAACAACAATCATACCATAGGCTAGCTTCTAGGGTTTAGTCTCCTTGATCTCGTGGTAGATCTACTCTTGTAATACCCACATCATCAATATCAATCAAGCAGGACGTGGGGTTTTACCTCCATCAAGAGGGCCCAAACCTGGGTAAAACATCGTGTCCCTTGTCTCCTGTCACCATCCGCCTAGACACACAGTTCGGGACCCCCTACCCGAGATCCGCCGATTTTGACACCAACATTGGTGCTTTCATTGAGAGTTCCTCTATGCCGTCGCAATCAGGAAGGATGCCTCCTCCCTTCTTTAAAGACGGTACCATTGCCAAAGGAGCTTTGGCCGCCGGTCAAGCTATCCGGCTGGGTGGTTTTCTTATGACCGTCTGTCCGGCCACCGCTTCGACGATGACCTCTCGGGTCATCAAAAGCGATCTTCGCATCAACTCGGAATTCGCCGAGCAGCTGGATCCGATGGAGCTCTCTTCCGTAAACGAGCTCTTGGATCGCATCGCCGCCCTGGGAGTCGCTACAGACTATGATCATATTGGGCTTAAAACCAATCTGAGAGAAATTAACTCTCCCCAGGTTACCCACCATGTTGCTGTGGTAGAAGAACAACGTGGCGACTCTTCCCCTATGTTAAGAACCAGTTATGTCCGGATTCCCGATCCCTCCATGCCGGATTCCCACGGAGGGACAGACGTCAATCGAGTACTGAACCTAAAGTCAGGCAGCGGACTAGATTCGTTGGACGGTCTCCAGCAATCCAAGCTTCCAAATCCGGAAAGTCCTCGGCCTTTGGGCCTCAGATTGGGCGGGGCTCTGAATTTAGCTCCACCCGCCCACCCAAACACAAGTGATCTATCTCAAATACGGCAAGAGCCCGATGAAACAGTACATCATTACTGGGCCAGATTCCTCCTGGTTATGGACAGGATAAAGGACTGCCATGAGGAAAGCGCAATCTCTATTTTCTGCAATAATTGCACGGACAAGGGAATCATGAACGCCATAAGTCGTCGCGAGGTCACGCGCTTCGTCGACCTGGCGACCATAGTACGAAAATACTGTGCGATGGAGAGTGCCTGCAAAACCGAAACTAGATTTTGGGACAATCCGGCCCTGAACACAACCTTAGTCTGGAATAAAAGGGTGCACCACGCTACATCACCTGGGTCAAAAACCAAAAAGCAACCCCCCCCCAAAGGGTACGGAACCGTACTGGAAGAATGGCTCAGCGGACCCTGCAAAATCCATAATGCAGAAGGCGCCACTCCAACACATAGCCTCCGGGCATGTTGGATACTACGGCAGGTGGCCAAAAGTGGCGAAGGGCTTCTAGCCCCGGACAACCAGCCCAACAGCACCAGTACGGTATCAACAGTCTTCGAGACTTTCACATCAAATAATATGCGAAAACGAACAATCCGCAGCCTCGCCGAAGTCTACCAAGTAGCAACAACAAATCCATGGAGCGACACGGCTATCACCTTCAATGCCAGCGACGAACCTAAATTCCGAACAGCCCAAGCACCAGCCTCATTGGTCCTCAGTCCCATAGTGGACGGCTTTCGTCTTACCAAGGTACTCATGGATGGCGGCAGCGGATTAAACCTCATCTACAAGGAAACTCTCCAAAAAATGGAAATAGACTGGAGCCGCATTGAGCGAAGCAGCACAACCTTTAGAGGAATAATCCCTAGTCGGGAAGTACGCTGCACAGGAAAAATCACACTAGATGTGGTGTTCGGCTCGCCGGACAACTACAGGTCCGAGGAAGTCACGTTCCAAGTGGCCCCGTTCAGCAGCGGATATCACGCTTTATTAGGGCGAGAGGCATTCACAATTTTCCAAGCCGTACCCCATTACGGGTACATGAAGCTCAAAATGCCCGGGCCCAATGGAATCATCACTCTGATCAGTGATCCGGACATAGCACTCTGCGCCGAAAACAAGACAGTCGCACTAGCCCTAGAGGCACTATCTGAAGCACTAGCGGCAGAAGAACTCACGGCACTACGCTCCACGGTGAATAGGGATGATGTGATACTCGGCAAGAGATCTAAGTCCACATCTTTCAAACCAGCAGACGAAATAGTCAAATTCCAGGTCCATCCTATGGACCCCACAAAGACGGCTTCCATTGGGGCACAATTAAACCCTGATGTAGAAGCCGCACTACGAGAATTCCTTCGGGAAAATTGGGACATTTTTGCCTGGCACCCTTTAGATATGCCAGGAATCCCACGTAGGCTGGCAGAGCACAGCCTAAATATCCTAAAAGGATTCAAGCCAGTCAAATAGGCTCTTCGACGATTTTCCGAACCCAAAAGACAGGCAATGGGAGAGGAGATAGCCAAACTATTGGAAGCCGGATTCATCAGAGATATAAAATATCCGGACTGGCTAGCAAACCTGGTAATGGTACCAAAAAAGGACAAATCATGGCGCCTTTGTGTGGATTTTAAAGACCTTAATAAGGCCTGTCCAAAGGATCCTTTCCCTCTCCCCCGCATCGACCAAATCATCGATGCTACCACGGGGCACAATTCATTGTGTTTCCTCGACGCATACTCCGGATACCATCAAATCAAGATGGCGAAAACAGACTAGGCCGCAACGGCATTCATTACTCCATACGGACCATTGTGCTTCAACACAATGCCCTTCGGACTTAAAGACGCTGGCGCAACATATCAGCGCATGATTCAGACATGTCTGGCTACCCAGATCGGCAAAATAGTGGAGGCATACGTAGATGATGTGGTCGTCAAAACCAAACACGTCGAAACTCTAATAAACGATTTGAGGCTCACATTCGACAACCTCCGAGCATATGACATTAAGCTTAACACGGAAAAATACGTTTTCGGCGTACCAGCCGGAAAGCTCTTGGGCTTCATTGTATCCGGTAGAGGAATTGAAGCAAACCCAGCCAAGATCCGAGCTCTGTCACAATTGGACATCCCAAAAGACCTCAAACAAATACAAAAATTGACTGGATGCGTGGCGGCCCTAAGCCGCTTCATCTCCCGTTTGGGAGAAAAGGCATTGCCCCTCTACCGCCTCCTCAGGCGCACCGAACACTTCGAATGGACGGATGCTGCCACAGCCGGACTCGAAGACATAAAGGCCATACTGGCAACAAATCCGGTCCTGGCCATGCCCAACTTGGGCGAACCAATGTTGTTATATATCGCGGCAACACATCAAGTTGTAAGCACGGTGCTCGTCATCGAACGAGAAACAGAAGGGCACAAATTCCCTCTTCAAAAACCAGTGTACTACGTATCCACTGTCCTAACTCCATGTAAGTCCCGGTACCCACATTATCAAAAGATAGCGTATGCGGTGTTCATGGCATCCCGGAAGCTGCGACACTACTTTCAAGAGTGTTCGATAACAGTGGCCTCCGAAGTACCTCTCAACGACATCATAAACAATCGCGACGCGACGGGCAGGATTGCAAAATGGGCCATTGAGCTTTTACCATTCGATATAACCTACAAACCGCGGCGAGCTATAAAGTCGCAAGTTTTGGCTGACTTCATCGCCGAATGGACTGAAGCCGAACTCCCTAAAGAGTACGGAGCATACTCCAATTGGATTATGCACTTCGACGGCTCTAAAATGTTGGCCGGCTTGGGGGCTGGCGTCGTCTTGACGTCCCCAACCGGAGATACAGTCCAATATGTACTTCAAATAATGTACATGGACTCCAACAACGCAGCCGAATATGAGGCCCTTCTACATGGTCTCCGGATGGCCATCTCCATGGGCATTCAACGCCTAGAGGTCCGCGGGGATTCAAACCTCGCAATATCCCAAGTAAATGGAGACTTTGACGCCAAGGATCTGAAAATGGCAGCCTACCGTAACACCGTCTTAAAAATGTCAGCTCGGTTCGAAGGACTCAAATTCCACCACGTAGCCCGGGACAACAACCAGGCAGCCGACGTGTTGGCATGCATCGGCGCAAAACGCCACGCCGTCCCTCCAAACATCTTCCTGGAGTGGCTCTTTAAGCCATCCGTACTATGGGAAGAGGAGTCCGGAAATAGCAACCCGGAACCAACCGCGCCACCCAACACGGAACATTCTGACACAATCGGTGGCTTAGCCAATGAAATAACACCCTCAGCCCACGAAATAATGACAATAATCGCCCCGTGGACGGAACCATTCCTAGCCTACTTAACTAGGCAGGAACTCCCCGAAGACCAAAATGAGGCCTGCTGCATAGTTCGGCGATCTAAAGCCTACAAGGTCCATGAGGGAGAACTTTATAAGAAAAGCACAACCGGAGTCCATCAAAGGTGTATCTCCGAAGAGGAAGGGCGAAATCTCCTGGCTGAAATTCACGCCAGACTCGGTGGGCACCACGCCGCAGCCCGAGCCCTTGTAGGCAAGGCCTTCTGT
Source organism: Triticum dicoccoides (assembly GCF_002162155.2). Lineage (NCBI taxonomy): Eukaryota > Viridiplantae > Streptophyta > Magnoliopsida > Poales > Poaceae > Triticum > Triticum dicoccoides. The sequence continues at coordinate 644,689,077 of NC_041383.1, read as the reverse complement.
ACAGGATTTTATTGGCCAACTGCCCGGGAAGATGCTCAGGACTTAGTCCAACGATGCGTCGGTTGCCAGCTCTTTGCTAATCAAAGCCACATGCCACCCACCGCCCTCAAAACTATACCCATCACCTGGCCGTTCACGGTCTGGGGGCTTGATATGGTTGGACCCCTTAAAGGGGGAACCCACAAGCAAAAATACCTATTGGTCATGGTGGACAAATTCACCAAATGGATAGAGGCCAAGCCAGTTAAAACGGCCGAATCCGGACCCGTGATAGACTTCCTATCCGGGGTAGTACACCGTTATGGTGTCCCCCACAGCATCATCACTGATAACGCCACGAACTTCACGGCCGACGAGGTTAAACTCTGGTGCAAAAATATGGGCATCAAGCTCGACTACGCTTCAGTCTATCACCCCCAAACTAACGGTCAAGTCGAACGAGCAAATGGTCTAATCATGAGCGGCATCAAACCCAGACTAGTGCGGTCCCTCAAGGAATCTAACACACACTGGGTAGAGGAGCTCGACTCCGTACTCTGGGGGCTGCGGACCACGCCAAACCGCACTACCGGATTCACACCATTTTTTATGGTGTACGGCGCAGAGGCAGTTCTGCCCTGCGATATAATTCATGACTCACCTCGCGTGCGCATGTACGAAGAAAAAGAAGCCGAGTTGGATCGGCAGGACAGTTTGGACGCCTTAGAGGAGGAGCGGGACGTGGCAAAAGCTCGTTCCGCATTCTATCAGCAGCAGGCTCGAAGATATCAAAGCAGAGAAGTACGGGCTAAAAGTTACAATGTTGGCGAACTTGTTCTACGCCTGCCATACAAGAAACAGGACAAACTTAAGCCCAAGTGGGAAGGTCCCTTCATCATCGACCAAGCCCTGACCGGCGGAGCATACGTCTACGTAACGCATCTGACAACCGACTCGAGCCGAACCCATGGAACGCAGCCCATTTCCGAAGATTCTACGCCTAACGCCGGACTCAAAGTTCGTCTCCGTCCTCCGTCCACCTTTTACATTTTCACTGTCTCTTGTCCCCCTCCTTCTTCTCACTTTTTTTTAGTAAAAGCCTTTGATAGGCTGATTTGCACATTGTTCGCACACACTTGATGTGCTCCTAGCACTCATTATACCTAGGGGCTTCTTTAACAGAAGCTTATTTATACGGGCTTCATGCCCAACACATGTGTCATACTTCCGCATGTACCTTTTATTCACCATTATATGCATCGATATGACTTAAGTTTTGGCCAAGCTGGGTTGCCTGGCTCCTGTGCTTACCCCTACGTTCCCGATTGTTCGGCTAGGAGGTAAAGGGAGCACCTCTGCGATTGTTACTGCCGGGTCAGCCGGATGTGTACCTCAGACTGGGTGAAGCCAAAAGCTAGCGTTCTTAAGGGAATATTCGATCGGTGACTTGAAAGATGATTTATTACTTATTTAACTTATCTACCCCCAGATGCTTTTTCTGCTCTCTTCGCAGTACGGGCATGCACCTTAGGGCATGCCTCCCAGGGAAAGGAACCCCTAACGGAACTATTCTCCCTGGAAGATGTTTCTTACTAATCATGTAATATAACATAACTAGTTGGGCACTTGTCTGATAAAGCACTAATGACCCCTACGCCTGGTCTCCATGCATGCCCCGGTTTTTTCATAACTGAGAAGGTATTCAGACACACTCCGGACTCTAAGGTCCCGAGGTTGAAGCAAAAAGGTCGGCAAAGACAAATGATCTACAATCCGGCTAGAAGGCATTTTACATGTCATTTTGAAATACATCGTCAAATTGACTGATTGTACTCCTCTTCAATCCCGTCTAACAGGCTGTCTAATTTACAGTCCTATTGGGAATACTTAGCGGCCAACTCTACTTGGCTGTACATTAAGCTCACATGGATCTCCTTCCCATCGGGCCCCGCAGGTCCGACCTCGGCCATGCGGTTCGGGTCCGCCTTCTTGTACCACGTCTTCACCATGGTCCAGGCCTCCTTGGCGCCTTGACGGCAGGCCGATATCTTCCACAGACGGAAGCGCTGCCGTGCTCCCTGAAGCTTCTCGACAAGCCCTTCAAGGCTTTCGGGTAGGGAGACGGACGGCCATAAGGCCTGGGCGACGCCACTCATCGCTTGCCGAACACGTTCGTGCAGTTGCATCAGCTCGGGGAGTTGGTCACCCGTTGAACCGGGCATTCCCTCCGCAGGGCGACCTGTGAGCACACCTAAAGACACATTTCTGTCAATCGACTTCCTCGCCTAACTCTTCTTTTCAAAGGAGTTTGCTCAAGCACTTACTATAAATGCCACGACGAAGCCGCTGATTCTCCTTCACGGAGCCAGACAGCTGGGCCCGAACATCTTTCAGCTCTTCTCCTAGCTGGGTGTGGGCATCTTGGAGCTTGTTCCTATCCTGCTGCATCTTCATAAGCACCCTCTCGCCGGCCTTCAGCTGACGCAGTAGCTGTTGCTTGTCCGGATCTAGTCCGGCACCCTCTGCAATATTATTGTCAGATTTACGCACACGCCGCACTTTATTAACTACTTATCTTTTCGAAGTATGTATTACCAGCGGGGGTCTCTGTAGCTCCCCCTGTGGCGGCCAGTGCGGCCTCAAGATGGGCCATGCACTCTTGAAGCTCCTGGGACAGGTGGGTATTCTTCTCCGTAAGAACCTGCATAACAAATGATCCTTAAATCAGTTATTTTAACTATTTTAAGTCTCAGGGGCTACTGGCATATATAACTATTAAAATTGCTTACCCGTATGTCCTTCACATACTGCTCCGTGGCTCTGGTTAAACCATCTTGAGCGGCACGGAGGTGCGCGTCTCCCTCATTGAAGGCATTCAACGCCTCTGGGGAGAAACACGCGTCACAGAACTGTCCAGCGACACCTGTGATTCATGGCGCTCTCCACCTCAGACCTGGTGGCGGACAGCCTGTCAGCATCCTCCGTTGGAGGAGCATCCGGCTCATGCCTTGTGTTCGCCTCCCCTTCCGGACCACGCGTTGGAGCATGGCTGGCGGAGGCTTGATTGGCAACCTCTCCGGACACTGTCCGGCGAGCGCTCTTTCTCCTGGAAAAGTCATGAGCGTTAATATACCTCCTAAGGATCCTTCCCTTAAAAACAGCGGTGCGCTGTACCGTTGCAGCGACGTTTCAATTCGCGTCGCACTCCTCTTCCGCCTGCTGGGCCGAACTGACCCTTGTTGGTCAGCCGCCGCGGGTTCAACTTCCCGCCTTAAAGACGCCTCCTGCGATGCACCATCGGTGTAAGATGGTCAGAAATGAGCATGGATCAAATGATGGTGTCAGGACTCCGGTCGTAGTCACTTGGGAAGCCGGAAATAAACCGGGGTAGTCAGCCGTAATGGCGACTAGAACATCGTCCATGCTAAGTTGGTGGAACACCCCGTCGACCAGCTCCACCTTTATGTCTGGATCCTCTTCGGAGGCCGGATCAAGGGATCGTCCCAGATCCTCGGGCTGTGGAGTCAGGCTTTGTATGCCCTCCACGTCCCGGCGCAGCTCCTGCGTCAAAATCACAAAGTAAGACACTTGACTTTGGAAATATGGATCGGATAGATAAACGTCCGCTTACCCAGCTCCGAGGGTTATTCATGGAGAATCCATTCAATGGACTAGTGCGAAGGAAGTCCTCCTTCTCCCCCTTGTACAAGCCGGACATGATCTTTACCAGATCGGCGGCCGAGCCTGGCCCTCTGCGGCCATGACGGGTGGCGTCATCTTCCCCGTTGAAATCCCACATAGGGTGGCCCCTATATTGGAGCGGCTGCACCCCTCGCATAATGCACGTGGCCATGATTCCAATCATGGTCAATCCGGAGTGGGCCAGTAACCTAATCCGGCCCATCAGATAATGGACGCTCCCATCATCTTCCCGTTGAGGGCTCCGCGGGCGCCAACTCAGGCGTTTCTTCAAGGGAGCATTGCTGAACTCCTGGAGGCCAATCCGAACTGGATCCGGCAGAGGGGCGTCCTCCATGTAGAACCATTTCGAAGGCCAGTCTTCGGACGCCTTCTTCGGGGTGCCGGATAGATATCCGGTCCCAGCGATGCGCCATATTTCGGCTCCGCCCACTTGATATATCGACCCCTCGTGAGAACGGGGTACGAGGCAAAACAATCTCTTCCACAACACGAAATGGGGCTCGATGCCCAAGAACAGCTCGCAAAGAGCTACAAAGCCCGCGATGTGCAAAATGGAGGCAGGTGTAAGGTGGTGAAGCTGGAGTCCGTAGAACTCCAGGAGCCCCCGGAGAAACGGATGTATGGGAAATCCGAGTCCCCTTATTAGATAAGGGACGAAGCATACCCGCTCTCCTTTGGAAGGGTTGGGGACGCTCTCCGCCTGCTTTCCACCCCTGAAGGTGGCCAGTCCCGCTCGAACCGGAACCATGAAGGCTGGGGGAAGATATCCCTCGGTTGGAGCGCCACTAGCTCGCTGTGTGGAACTAAGCATCTCCCCCAATCTCCTGGCTGAGGGCTGGGAGCGCGAGAGGAGGAGCCGCGTCGACTATCCATGATAGAATGGATTTTTGTCAGAGGCACTTCGATGAGTACTTGCGGAAGGAGGATGGTGTGAGTTGGATCTAGATCCTCGCCTCCCTTATAGGCGGCTCGTTCGCATGGCTAGGGGGTAAAATGTAAAAATACCCTAGCTTTTCGCATTCATACGACACGTGGAAGAGGGCCATTATTGGACGTAGAAGCCAAGGAGCGCAACATTTATAAGTAAGCCGGACACTATTCGACAGGAACATGAAGTTTGAAGGAGAACCCGCCTTGCAACGCCGAAGACAATATACGCGTCGGACTCGTCGTCATTGAAGCCTGGTTCGGGGGCTACTGAGGGAGTCCTGGACTAGGGGGTGTCCGGATAGCCGAACTATCATCATCGGCCGGACTCCAAGACTATGAAGATACAAGATTGAAGACTTCGTCCCGTGCCCGGATGGGACTTTCCTTGGCGTGGAAGGCAAGCTTGACGATACGGATATGTAGATCTCCTACCATTGTAACCGACTTTGTGTAACCCTAGCCCTCTCCGGTGTCTATATAAACCGGATGGTTTAGTCCGTAGAATAACAACAATCATACCATAGGCTAGCTTCTAGGGTTTAACCTCCTTGATCTCGTGGTAGATCTACTCTTGTAATACCCACATCATCAATATCAATCAAGTAGGACGTAGGGTTTTACCTCCATCAAGAGGGCCCGAACCTGGGTAAAACATCGTGTCCCTTGTCTCCTGTTATCATCCGCCTAGACGCACAGTTCGGGACCCCCTACCCGAGATCCGCCGGTTTTGACACCGACAGCAGTTTTACCCCTAGTTTCCGAAAACACTTGTTCCTGCCTAAACCACTTTGCTCCTCTTATGCTTTTGCCCTTTGACCGTTTAACCATCACTTTGAAAACTTCATAAAAACTTCATACTAACTCAGAAAAATTCAAATAAGATATCAAAATGTTCAGAAAAACATCACCTATATGTGCATGTCATTTGCATTCATGAAAAAAGTGTTGGCCAATCCCCATCTTAGTTTTAGCTCATATGACCTTAGCATGAATAGTAAATTCTAAAAAAATTCTAAAAATTCTAAAAAAAATTGGTCGCAAACTTTGACCAATGTTTTCAGTGCCTGCCAAGTTTCATAAGGGAATGACATTCGTGGAAGTCGTGGGAAAAAAATGAAATTTTGGAGCATTGATTTTTGTTTTTTTGCCACGACTTCCATGAATGTCATTTCCTTATGAAACTTGGCAAGCACTCAAAACATTGGTCAATGTTTGCCAGCAATTTTTTTTAGAATTTTTAGAATTTTTTTAGATTTTAGTATTCATGCTAAGTTCATATGAGCTAAAAACTAAGATGGGGACTGGCCAACACTTTTTTCATGAATGCAAATGACATGCCCATATAGGTGATGCTTTTCTGAACATTTTGATATCTTATTTGAATTTTTTTGAGTTAGTATGAATTTTTTATGAAGTTTTTAAAGTGATGATCAAACGGTCAAAGGACACAAGCATAAGAGGAGCAAAGTGGTTTGGGGAGGAACAAATGTTTTTGAAAACTAGGGTTAAATTTGCCGAGTGTGACCCAACTAGGGGCATAAAATCAATTATCCCTATATTAATCATCTTGGTAGATAGTCAAATGTTTTTGATGGTATTCAATGAAACATGCAAATCTTTAAGAGTAGGCGCTTAGCGGAGATTGTGACACGCGGTAGGATGAGACTTGAAAAGCAAAGAGAGACACCATCCTGACACATGAATTACGAGGGTAAAGCCAATGCAACATCTTTTGTGGTATATATGCCCATCAGACTAACTAATACATTAGCTACAATAATGGAGGGCAAACCCACATGGGACGATGTTTACGATTCGTCACGTAATATCCTGTCCTCTCGACCCCATCACCAACACTTTGGTCTTCCCTACAGTACATTTGCCCGTCGTTGTCAATTGTAACAAGGTACACCACATCATCGGGCAACTTCTTTGTTGGCGATAAGTTTTCTTCGGAGTAGTAGACTTGATTTCTCTCCAATCCATGATGCCCATCTGCCGTCACGTGCACCGCTTTAGACCATTTCACCCCTAAGAACAAGGCGTGGTCATCAAAACTAAGTATTTCTGCCCACTTGTACTTGTAAGCCTTGTCGTTATCGGTGTCGACAAGCGTAAAAACCTTGAAGAAGGACTCTCGGTTGGGCAACCACGGCCGATCTATTGCCATACATGGCTTGCCGTGTAGCTCGATGAGATGGCCCTCAGATAGCTGGGGACCCTGGCGCCTTTCGATGGCCAGCGGGTGGCAGGATGTGATGACCGGCGTGCCCTCTGCCTTCATGTCAATTTTGAACTTGATTAGCTCCTCGTTAGGATAGACAAGACCATATAGCTCACCTTTGCAGAATGCGATGTCTATAATGAACTTTTCGCCCAATGTTTTTACGGTCCACCCGCTCTGGTGGCGGCCAACTTTACACAGTGCAATGTGGCACCGCTGATAAGCTATGGCTGCAAGGATGCAGCTGCTAGAGGAGGGGGCTTCGGAGAAGATGATTTTATGAAGGCTGGTTGTTCCGATGTCATCTACGTCTGGAGATGGGCTGGCCTCCACCTCCGCACCAGAGAAGAGATTCACGATGACGAGCTTGCTGCAGTCGACCGCAGCGACCCAGCCGCCTTCGTGTGAGCCGAGGAACCACTTGCCTTCTGCCTTGTCTGGAACGCGCACGACCCAGCTGTCGTCGGGGCCGCACAGCCGCTTCGTCCCGTTGCATCGGACACGCCGCGGCGACACGAGCAGAAGCAGGCGGGCCGGCGGCCGCGGGAGCAGCGACGCGGCGGCTCGCCACCCCTTGCAAACGGCGGCGACGCGCACACGATCGCGCGGGCAGGCAAGCCTGAGGTGGACCAGCCCGAGGAGGTCGTCTGGCAGGTCAGACCAATGCGGCGATGACGACGACTGGGTGCTGCCGGCGGTTGTCGACATACCGCGCGTCCGTGTCTCTCGGTCGATTACGAGCGGTGGCAAGCACAAGTGGCACTAGAAACGAGAATCGAACCTTTTTGTTGGTGATATTTGTAGCGATTGGGTCGATCTGTTACACCGAGTCTGGTCTCCGATCGTGTCTATCGTTCTAATCCGAACCGAAAGTAGAGTCCAAACACGAGGTTACACGAGGATCGCTGACCGCGGCCTCCTCACCGAAGCATGTCAGGAGAGCCAGCCGTCGCAACTCGCACGCACTTCGGAGACTTGCTGGAAGGAAGCCGCACGCGGCAGAGTCTCGCGTCATCTCGGCAGAGCTTCAGGGTGCGGGGAAGCGAGGGCACTACCCTTACTAGTAGTACTTTTATGGAGGGGAACTTTTGGTCTATATGGACAAATGCACCCTATATGAAAAAAAATTAGTAATTCAATAGAAAGTCGAAAATTCCTGAAAATATTTTTAAAATAAACTTGACCTTCTATTGTACTCGTGAGAAAAAAAATCCACGAAAAAAATATCCCTTTGACTTCTTTTTAAAAAAGACAAATTTTTGGCTAAAGTAATGTGAATAGTGACCTATAATAGCGAATAATTTTTGTCTTTTTTGCTGTGAGGTCAGCTTTTGTTTTTTTTTTCGTCGAGATTTATATACTAGTGCAAAAGTAAGTCAAGTATTTTGTCGAAATAGTTCTTACCTATTTTGACTTTTTATTAAAAAATTAAAAATAAATCCCCATATAGAATGCATATATAACCAGGAACACAAGTGGATTTCCCTACTTTTACGACTTAGCTTCGGCCTAAAGTTCAACATAATAGTGTCAGTATCAATGAACGCCGACTCCTGCACTCCAAACAAATACGTAACAAGTTTCCGTCTGTCAACACTGTCCAAAACAGGATTATCCACACAATGCAATACAAGAACAGATACAGAGGTCTGCTCAGTGCATTCCTCGCGTTGTGAAATGCGTGAGGAGCCAACCCAATTATACTTCGTCAACTTAGTCCCAACTTAATATATAGTCCCTCCATAAAGAAATATAAGAGTGTTTAGATCACTAAAGCTACTTCTTAGCAACAAAAACTTTATATCTACCTACTAATAAAGTAAGGTGTGTTTCTCTCATTTTTTTTCCGTTCAACATTGAAAAGATTTTTTTCTATTCGAGGTGACACTAAATTTTTATCTGTTCCTCTATTAGAAAAGAAAAAAAAACGCTAGAATTTCGTACATGGGCCGCCCGCAGTGTGGCCCATCAAAGCCAGCCCAGTTATTTTCATACCACGCAGGTGAGAAAACTCTATTTATCGCATAGAGCTTCAAATAGTTGGAAATTCGCACAGGGCGCCCAACTTGGCCTGAATCGTTTTTTTGTGTTATGTTTCTCTTTTTCTTTTCTCGTTCTTTCTCTTTTCTTTCCTGTTTCTTTTGCCGTTTTTTCCTTTCAAGTTTATTTTTCTTTTTTACCTTTTTCGTAAATTCAAAATTTTCAATAAAGTTCATAATATCATAAAATTTTGATTTTACTTTTTATTAAAATGTGAAGAATTTATAAATATATTCCGTTTAAAAAAATGTTCAGAACATTGAAACTTTGTTCTCATTCGAAAATAGTCGCACATTCGCACGGGGCACCCAAGCTGAGCTGAACCATTTTTTTGTTTTGTGTTCTGTTTTATTTTGTTTCCATTTCATTCTATTTTGCTTTCCTGTTTCTTTTGTCTTTTTCCTTTCAAGTTTATTTTTCTTTCTCCCTCTTTCATAAATTCCAAATTTCCAAAACAATAATAATATCAGAAAAGCTAAACGTTTTTAAAAATGTTCAGAACATTAAATTTTGTTCTCATTCCAAATTGGTTCCGATTTTTGAAAAATGTTCCATTTTCTCTTTCTGTTTTCCAAAGATGGTGGAGACAAAAAAATGCAATTTAAAAATTTTCTCAAATACAAAAAATATTCTTGTTTTAGTGAAATGTTCGCAACTTCAGAATAATGCCCGAGTTTAAAGAAACACATTTTCACAAATTGTTCTGAATGTTCAAAATATGTTACCTTTTCCAAAAAAATCACAAATAAAAAAATGTTCACGTTATTATAAAAGGTTCATGTTTTCAAATAAAATTGTGAATTTTAAACATTTCAAATTTTGTTGTGTATTTCTGAAAATGTAAGAAAATTCAAAAAAATGTTTGGGATTTTCAAATTATTCATGTTTCCAAGTATATTCACTAGTTTATATTTTTTAAAGTTCAAAAAATTTTTGTTTCCAATCTGAAATTGGAGTATCACCTTAAAGATTTGAGCTGGCCATAGGTTGGTAGGACTCGTTTCTTCGACTAGCAGCACATAGTCGGGTCTTTGAGGGCATGATTTCGATCCTTCAACTCGTCATTTTTTCGCCTTACAAACACAGGCCGTCTTGGAGCCTACCAGCGTGCTGCCCCATACATGAACCAATGTGGGTCTCACACGCTATTTTACGCAACTAGCGTCATATATTAGCCCCCATGCAGTTGGCCCAAGAAAAAAATTGCTCTGTTGCACATGCAGAATTGGGACTCCATCGCACTCCCCTACTGGGTCGTCCGAGGAGCAATTTTTTTCTTGGGCCAATAAGAGAGAATATGTTGGTTTAGCCTGAATAAAAAAATTGTGAGCACTTGAGTGCTAAAATAATCAAAGAGAATAAAAACTAATAAAGAAGGGACATTAATGTTTGGTTATGCGCTAAATATGCTAATGAAATTGGATTTATACGCTACAATTAGTAATACATCCGGTTAAGCCATCGTAAGCGAGAGTGGCCGAAGCAACCATGCCCTGAAGGTCGCCGCATAGCTACCAAATGAGAAGGTAAACGCAATCCCGATATAGAGGCGGACCCGGAGGGAAAAAAGACACGAGTTGGATGGTTGCAGCCACACCTACTAACCCCGCCACTATCAAGATCTCGCAGGACAAACATGACCTTCGAGAAGACCACAACTCATCTCTCTATGGCACCACTATGGAGATCGTTTTTGGTGGACACATCAATTATCTCTCACATTGCTTCTCGCAAAGAAATATCTCTCCCGTTGCAACGCATAGGAATATGAGCTAGTATATTGGTAAAAAAGCAAAACAGTCCGATGATCTGTAATCACAAGGTCATATGCACCCAATGATCAGTAATAAAATCTTAAAAGTTAGTATTATTTAGCAACAAACAATGATGAGTGTTTCAACAGCATGCAACTTTTAGTGATGGAATGACATTTGTGGAGGTCTAAAGAAAACAAGATCGATGCTCCAAAATGCTTTTAAAACTAGTTTTTTTGGAGCATCTATTTGTTTTGTTTGCCGAGACCTCCACGACTGTCATTCCATTGCACGTAGGTGAAACCTTCATCAATGTTTATTAAAAAAAGCAGAAATTTTCTAAGATATTTTTTTGGTTTTTACTATTCATACAGGTGCATATGAGTTCGGTATCAGAAACTCTGTATCCAAGTTGGAACGCTTTTTCACATTGATCAATCATAGACACCGACAAACTGCACAGTAAAAGCATCGGAAGAAGAAATGGTTGAAATGATTATTGGTCATTATAGAAGCTTTTTTTATAAAAGCAAGAAAATTGCGTGCCTTAGCTTTATAGAAGGCAAGGAGTAAAGTACAAGAAAGATCAGCAAGCTCCCACCACAACCCAGTGAGAAACAAATCTCACTCAAACTTCACAGCGCACAAAACAACCAAAACGAATAAGATCATGTCCTAAACTGGTCGAACAAAGTCACGTCTCGACCAACGCCAATCACCTCCAAAGAGCAATGAGTCCAAAAAAATCTTCTTGTCAACGGACCAACCACCCTTGAGCACCTAGAAGAGTAGGCAGTGGGTTGCGGGACTTGGCCAGCCCCAAGAAAGCCATTGTCTTAGACTCACCCGCGACGGCGCACATAGAACCCTTGCAACACAATCTAGAACAACGATGAGCGCCAAAGAAACGCAACATAGAATCTCCAAGGCATGTCTCCAAAAAGGATGCTCCCTACAGAGGAACAATGTAGGTGCACTGGAGGATGTCGAGGAAGATAAGAGGCTTTGTAATAAGGAATCGGCCAGTGCTTCTATATATATGTATTGGAATTCCCAACATGCAGGTTGCTAAGCCTATGTCAATGCAGGATACAATCCTGTAACTAATCAGGGTAAAGCCTCTCTCAGAGTATTTTTAAGGGATGAATCAAGAAGCCATTCTATATTTATTCAAGTTGTTTCTACAAATGTTCGTTCAGTTTTGCAGCCTGAAGCACCACGGTCTCTTCTGATGGTAGAAGTTGTCAAAGCCTTGAATCGCAACTCTATCTCATTTTTCTCTGATTGCTAGACTTTCGTAGAAGTGGCGATGGTGAAGGACCTGATACGACACCCAGGTGATTGTAACTTACGACCTACTCTCTGATTTCTTCAATCTTATCTCTGGTCTTGGTTCTTACATGATTGAGCACACTCCCGGGAACAAGAATCTTATGGCTCATAATCTTACAAATAAAACTTTCTCTAGTAGAACTCCCTCTAGTGGCAACTTTCTTTGCAGCAAAGGATCAAGCTGTAACTCCAAAATGGCTTTTGAAGTCATCTCTTTTCCTTGAGCAAACTTGGTCTCTATACACTGCCTAGGTTTCTAACAATAAAATGCGAAGACATCTTTACAGGGTTGTTGCTTGCCAAAAGAAACAGAGGAATGATGCCATGGACGTCGCCATTGCTAATTCAGATCTGAATCTAGGCTTTCGCCAGGAGACAACAAACCAAGTGAGAGAGATAGAGCATACGAACGAGGTGCTGACACACCACATCGACGCCTCCAAGGAGGGGAATGGTGGAGGTTTAGTCACTCAGGCCAGTCAATCACATGGAGATTCACTTGGAACGAAAAGAGCACAATTCAACTCGGGTGTACTTCACTCGGATAGGAGCAACTCAACGGCCAGGTGCATTAATTGAGGTATTAACGCATCCATCAAGAACTTGCATTATTTCTAGATATAAGGGCACTCATTGCTGCGACTAGTGGGGATGCATTACTCTTGAACTTAAAATCACCTGTAATGTAGCATGTGAGGGGGATATCAAACTCTATATAAGCTCCCTTTCGACACCTAGCTACAGGTTCGATACATTTGTACTCAGACACTGATATGTCTCCAACGTATCTATAATTTTTTATCGTTCCATGCTATTATATTACCCCTTTTGGATGTTTATGGTCTTTATTTTACACATGTATACCATTTTTGGGACTAACCTACTAACCGGAGGCCCAGCCCATATTGTTGTTTTTTTTGCCTATTTCAGTATTTCGAAGAAAAGGAATATCAAATGGAGTCCAAACGGAATGAAACCTTCGGGAGCGTGAATTTTGGAACGAATGTGATCTAGAGGACTTGGAGTGCAAGTCAAGAAGCAGTCGAGGCCCCCACGAGATAGGAGGTCATGCCCCCCCTGTAGGGCACGCCCCCCTGTCTCGTGGGCCCCTCGGGCGGCCACTGATAACCCACAAGTATAGGGGATCGCAACAGCTTTCGAGGGTAGAGTATTCAACCCAAATTTATTGATTCGACACAAGGGGAGCCAAAGAATATTCTTGAGTATTAGTAGTTGAGTTGTCAATTCAACCATACCTGGATAACTTAGTAACTGCAGCAAAGTGTTTAGTAGCAAAAGTGATATGATAATAAAGGTAACGGTAGCAAAAGTAAAGATAGAAGTTTTGGGGTTTTTGTAGTAGTTGTAACAGTAGCAACAAAAAAGTAAATAAGCGAAGAACAATATGTGAAAAGCTCGTAGGCAATGGATCAGTGATGCATAATTATGCCGGATGCAATTCCTCATGCAATAGTTATAACATAGGGTGATATAGAACTAGCTCCAATTCATCAATGTAATGTAGGCATTTCCGTAAATAGTCATACGTGCTTATGGAAAAGAACTTGCATGACATCTTTTGTCCTACCCTCCCGTGTTCAGCAGGGTCCTTACAAAAACTAAGGGATATTAAGGCCTCCTTTTAATAGAGAACCGGAACAAAGCATTAACACGTAGTGAATACACGAACTCCTCAAACTACGGTCATCACCGAGAAGTATCCCGATTATTGTCACTTCGGGGTTGTCGGATCATAACACATAATAGGTGACTATAGACTTGCAAGATAGGATCAAGAACACACATATATTCATGAAAACATAATAGGTTCAGATCTGAAATCATGGCACTCGGGCCCTAGTGACAAGCATTAAGCATAGCAAAGTCATAACAACATCAATCTCGGAACATAGTGGATACTAGGGATCAAACCCTAACAAAACTAACTTGATTACATGGTAAATCTCATCCAACCCATCACCGTCCAGCAAGCCTACAATGGAATTACTCACGCACGGTGGTGAGCATCATGAAATTGGTGATGGAGGATGGTTGATGATGACGACGGCGACGAATCCCCCTCTCCGGAGCCCCGAACGGACTCCAGATCAGCCCTCCCGAGAGACATTAGGGCTTGGCGGCGGCTCCGTATCATGAAACGCGATGAAACTTTCTCCTTGATTTTTTTCTCCCCGAGATGGTATATATGGAGTTGGAGTTGAGGTCGGAGGAGGTCCAGGGGGCCCACGAGAAAGGAGGGCGCGCCCTAGGGGGGGCGCCCCCTGTCTCGTGGACAGCCCGTGGGCCCCCTGGCCTTGATTCTTTCACCAAAAATTCTTATTAATTCTGAAAAGTGCCTTCGTGGATTTCCAGGACATTCTGAGAACTTTTCTTTTCTACACATAAAACAACATCATGGCAGTTCTGCTGAAAACAACGTCAGTCCGGGTTAGTTTCATTCAAATCATGCAAGTTAGAGTCCAAAACAAGGGCAAAAGTGTTTGGAAAAGTAGATACGTTGGAGATGTATCAACTCCCCCAAGCTTAAACCTTTGCTTGTCCTCAAGCAATTCAGTTGATAAAACTGAAAGTGATAAACAAAAACTTCTACAAACTCTGTTGCTCTTGTTGTTGTAAACATGAATAGCCAGCATTCAAGTTTCAGCAAATATTATGAACTAACCATACTCACAATAACACATAGGTCTCACAATTACTCATATCAATAACATAATCAGCTAGCGAGCCATAATAATAAAACTCAGATGACAACACTTTCTCAAAATAATCATAACATGATATAACAAAATGGTATCTCGCTAGCCCTTTCTGAGACTGCAAAACATAAATGCAGAGCACCTTTAAAGATCAAGGACTGACTAAACTTTGTAATTCATGGTAAAAGAGATCCAGTCAAGTCATACCCAATATAAACCAATAATAATGAATGCAAATGACAATGTGCTCTCCAGCGGGTGCTTTTAATAAGAAGGATGATGACTCAACATAAAAAAGCAAATAGATAGGCCCTTCGCAGAGGGAAGCAGTGATTTGTAGAGGTGCCAGAGCTCGATTTTAAACTAGAGATTGAATAACATTTTGAGCGGCATACTTTCGCTGTCAACGCAACAACTATGAGATGGCTGTATCTTCCATACTACATGCATTATAGGCAGTTCCCAAACATAGTGGTAAAGGTTTATACTCCCCCAACCACCAACAAGCATCAATCCATGGCTTGCTCGAAACAACGAGTGCCTCCAACATACAACAGCCCTTGGGGAGTTTTGCTTAATTATTTTGATTTGTTTTGATCTTTTTGGATCATGGGACTGGGCATCCCGGTTACCGGCCCTTTCTCGTGAATGAGGAGCGGAGTCCACTCCTCTTGAGAATAACCCACCTAGCATGGAAGATATAGGCAGCCCTAGTTGAAACATGGGCTGCTCGAGCATACAAAACAGAATTTCATTTGAAGGTTTGGAGTTTGGCACATACAAATTTACTTGGAACGGCAGGTAAATACCGCATATAGGAAGGTATGGTGGACTCATATGGAACAACTTTTGGGTTTAAGGAGTTTGGATGCACAAGCAGTATTCCCGCTTAGTACAGGTGAAGGCTAGCAAAAGACTGGGAAGCGACTAACTGAGAGAGCGACAACAGTCGTAAGCATGCATTAAAATGAATTCACACCGAATACAAGCATGAGTAGGATATAATCCACCATGAACATAAATATCATGAAGGCTATGTTGATTTGATTCAACTACATGCATGAACATGTGCCAAGTCGAGTCACTTAATACATTCAAAGGAGGATACCATCCCATCATACCACATCATAATCATTCTAATAGCATGTTGGCACGCAAGGTAAACCATTATAGCTCATAGCTAATCAAGCATGGCACAAGTAACTATAATCTCTAAATGTCATTGCAAATATGTTTACTTCATAATAGCTGACTCAGGAACGATGAATCATCATATTTACAAAAACAAAATAGGTCGAGTTCATACCAGCTTTTCTCATCCCAATAAGTCCATCATAAATCATCATTATTGCCTTTCACTTGCACGGCCGAACGATGTGTATAATAATAAGAGTGCATGTGCATTGGACTAAGCTGGAATCTGCAAGCATTCAACTCAAGAGAGAAGACAAGTAATATGGGCTCTAAATATAAATAAACAATCATGCATAAAAGAGCCACTAAGTATTTTCAATATGGTCTTCTCGACCCCCAAAAGAAAGAAAAGAAAAGAAAAGTATTTACATGGGAAAGCTCCCAACAAGTAAAAGAAGAACGAGAAATTTTTTTGGGTTTTCATTTTAATTTCTACTACAAGCAAGGAAATTAAACTAACTAATTTTTTTGGTTTTTCTTAAGGTTTAACAAACACACAAGAAGAAAGCTAGAAAAAGAAATTTAAACTAACATGGATAATACAATGAAAGAGTATGAGCACCGACGAATAGTGTGTGAACATGAATGTAAAGTCGGTGAGAAATACGTACTCCCCGAAGCTTAGGCTTTTAGCCTAAGTTGGTTTAATACCAAGGACCGCCGCTACTCTCCCCAGTGTAGTGGGAGGTGTAATCAGGATACCACTGGCTGGTCATCTCCGGACAGATGATGCACGATAAGGGTCCAGCTCAGGTTCCGGCTCAGGTTCAGGTTCCGGAGTAAAGGCTTGGGCTAGATGGTTGTTCACTGCCCCCGGCTTGACGAGACGATTTTCTGCAAGCAAATTAAACAACGGAGGCGCAGGCAAAATATAATCTCGATGTCTTTCTTATTAAATCTAAGTTTATACAAGAGCATCTTTTCTTCATTGTAAACAATAAACTTGTGTGCTACCATGCTCTTGTAATCTAAATTGTGAGGAGGTAATTTTGTCTCCTCCTCCTCAAGGTGCCTAATGGGTATCTGAAAATGTTCAGCAAGATGTGCAGCATAGATACCTCCAAATATGGGGCCTTTTGTACGATTCAGGGCTAGCCGTTTAGCAACGACGGCACCCATACTAAAAGTATTGTCTCCCAACAAAGCATGTTGAAGAATAATAATATCTGGAACGCTCAAATTTCCACTATTCCCACGACCAATCAAGCATCTACTAGCAAATATGGCAAAGTAGCGTAAAATAGGAAAGTGTATGCTAGAGACTTTTGCCTCAGAGCCCTTCTTTGGCTCTTCTACCGCAATAGTTTTAACGAAGCCATCCACATCTTCACGATGGGGTTCCTCTAACTCTCCCTCATAAGGTATCCTACATACCGCACAAAAATGACGTAAAGACATTTCTTTGAATTCATCATATAAATGAAATGATACTGCAGGCGGTGACTTCTTAGGATAATAATAAAAGTTTTGCACGAAAGTATTGGTAAGTAAGAGATACCGATCGATTCGGTCGTTCATGAAACCGGTGAGGCCTGCAGTCCCGATTAAAGCATAAAAGTCTTCATGAATTCCGGCTTGTTTCAAGAAATCCTCACATGGCCATTCGCACGACCGTACTTCCGCTAAGCGAGGAAGATTATACTTGGGTTTTTCCTTCTCTTTGTCTTGCTTTTCCTTAGAGCTTTGGCTAGAAGAGCCTTTAAAGAGCCTCCTTAACATTTTCTGAAAATTTCTAAAATTTTAGTAACTTCAAAATAAAAGTGAATAAAACTAAACAAGATTGATAGTAACTACTCCTACAAGTGCCTAGAGCCTATATCATGCATTGGAATTGCTTGAGACCTCAAAAATTTAACATGCAAGCTCAAGAACAGGGTCACCTATGCAGCAAAAATATGCAATGAATAAAGCACTAGAACAAAAACTAATTGGACCAACGGAGGAGTCACATACCAAGCAACAATCTCACGAAGCAGTTTTGCGAATGGAGCTTTGAGCTAAGAGATCGAAAATCGCAGCAAAATGAGCTAGAACTCGGGCTTGAGCTGGATGGGGATTTTTTTGGGTACAAGATGAAGTGTGTGGGTGCTGGCATAAGTGGAGGGGAGCCACCAGGGGCCCACGAGACAGGGGGCGTGCCCTACAGGGGGGGCCCTCCTCTCTCGTGGCCTGGTTCTTGGCCCTCCTGCAATGTTTTCAGTGCCTAAAATCCTCAAATATTTCAGAAAAAATCATAGTAAATTTGCAAGGCATTTGGAGCACTTTTATTTTCGGACTATTTTTTAATGCACGGATAATTTAGAAAACAGACAGATAATACTATTTTTGTTTTATTTATTCTAAATAACAGAAAGTAAAAAGAGGGTACCGAAGGTTGTGCCTTCTAGTTTCATCCATCTCGTGATCATCAAAATGAACCCACTAACAAGGTTGATCAAGTCTGGTTAACAAATTCATTCCGAATAACACAGAACCGGAGAAATTTCGAATAACACTAAGTTACCTTAACGGGGATATGGAAATCCCCAACAATAAGAATATCATACTTTTTCTTAAAGTAGGGAGAGGAAATTCAAAACCTCCAAAAATGATAGTTGGAACTTTTTTAATAGAATTGATGCTATGAACTTGAGATTGTTTCCTCGGAAAGTGTACCGTATGCTCATTACCATTAACATGAAAAGTGACATTGGCTTTGTTGCAATCAATAACAGCCCCTGCAGTATTAAGAAAAGGTCTACCAAGGATAATAGACATACTATCGTCCTCGGGAATATCAAGAATAACGAAGTCCGTTAAGATAGTGACATTTGCAACCACAACAGGCACATCCTCACAAATACCGACAGGTATAGTAGTTGCTTTATCATCCATTTGCAAAGATATTTCAGTAGGTGTCAACTTATTCAATTCAAGTCTACGACATAAAGAGAGAGGCATAACAGTAACACCGGCTCCAAGATCACATAAAGCAGTTCTAACATAATTTTTTTAACAGAGCATGGTATAGTTGGTACACCCGGATCTCCAAGTTTCTTTGGTATTCCACCCTTAAAAGTGTAATTAGCAAGCATGGTGGAAAATTCAGCTTCAGGTATCTTTCTTTTATTTGTGATGATATCCTTCATATATTTAGCATAAGGATTTACTTTAAGCATAGCAGTTAAGCGCATACGTAAGAAAATAGGTCTAATCATTTCAGCAAAGCGCTCAAAATCCTCATCATCCTTTGACTTGGATGGTTTAGGAGGAAAGGGCATGGGTTTCTGAACTCATGGTTCTCTTTCTTTACCATGCTTCCTAGCAACAAAATCTCAATTATCATAATGATGATTCTTTGATTGTGGGTTATCAAGATCAACAGCAGGTTCAACCTCTACATCATTGTCTTTGCTAGGTTGAGCATCAACATAAACATTATCATTAACATTATCACTAGGTTCATGTTCATCACCTGATTGCATTTCAGCATCAGAAATAGAAATATCATTGGGATTCTCAGGTGTGTCTATAGTAGGTTCACTAGAAGTATGTAAACTCCTATCATTTTTCTTTTTCTTCTTTATAGAAGAACTAGGTGCCTCTAAATTATTTATCTGAGAATCTTGCTCGATTCTCTTAGGGTGGCCTTCAGGATACAAAGGTTCCCGAGTCATTCTACCAGTTCTAGTAGCCACTCTAATAGCAAAGTCATTTTTGTTATTCAATTCATTAAGAAAATCATTTTGAGCTTTAAGTACTTGCTCAGCTTGGGTAGCAACCATAGAAGTATATTTGCTAACACGGTGAAGTTCATCTTTAACTCTAGCCAGATTATCACCTACGCGTCCTATCTTGAAAGCATTATTCTTTAACTCTCTACCAACATGAGCATTAAAACTTTCTTCTCTAGCCATAAAGTCATCAAATTCATCTAAGCATGGGATATGGAATTTAGTAGAGGGTATTTCAACTTTATCATATCTATAGAGAGAATTTACCTTCACTACCTGTGTCGGGTTATCAAGACAATGTGGTTCTTCAGGTGGTATATTCAGACCATGTATTTCTTCAATAGGAGGTCAATTCTTAACATCTTCAGCTTTAATACCTTTTTCTTTCATTGATTTCTTTGCTTCTTGCATATCTTCAGGACTGAGAAATAAAACACCTCTCTTCTTCGGAGTGGGTTTAGGAATAGGCTCAGGAGTTAGCTCAATTGGTTCAGGAATTACTTCAGGAACTGGCTCGGGAAGAGTCCAATTATTTTCATTAGTCAACATATTATTCAATAGTATTTCAGCTTCGTCGACTATTCTTTCCCTGAAAACACAACCAGCACAACTATCCAAGTAGTCCTTGGAAGCATCGGTTAGTCCATTATAAAAGATATCAAGTATTTCATTTTCCTTAAGAGGATGATTAGGCAAAGCATTAAGTAACCGGAGAAGCCTCCCCTAAGCTTGTGGGAGACTCTCTTCTTTGATTTGCACAAAATTATATATTTCCCGCAAGGCAGCTTGTTTCTTATGAGCAGGGAAATATTTAGCAGAGAAGTAATAAATCATATCCTAGGGACTACGCACACAACCAGGAGCAAGAGAATTATACCAAGTCTTAGCATCACCCTTTAATGAGAAAGGAAATATCTTAAGGATATATAAATAGCGAGACTTCTCATCATTAGTAAACAGGGTGGCTATATCATTCAACTTGGTAAGATGTGCCACAACAGTTTTAGATTCAAGGCCATAAAAAGGATCAGATTCAACTAAAGTAATAATATCAGGATCAACAGAGAATTCATAATCCTTATCAGTAACACATATAGGTGAAGTAGAAAAAGCAGGATCGGGTTTCATTCTAGCATTGAGAGACTGTTGTTTCCATTTAGCTAATAATTTCTTAAGATCATTTCTATCATTGCAAGCAAGAATTTCCATAGCATATGTTTCATTCATAACATAACCCTTAGGAACAATAGGTAATACATAATCATTGGGGGAACCTTCATCATCACTATCATCAATAATAGGCTCTTCAATATTTTCATTCCCCCTAACTCTAGCAAGTTGTTCATCAATAAATTCACCTAATGGTATGGTAGTATCACGCACAGAAGTAGTTTCATCATGCATAGTAGAAGTGGCATCATCAATAAGATGCGACATATCAGAATTCATAGCAGTAGTAGGTTTAGGTGTCGCAAGCTTACTAATAACGAAAGGAGAATCTAGTGCAAGGCTAGATGGCAGTTCCTTACCTCCCCTCGTAGTTGAGGGCAAAATAGTAGTTCAATCGTCTTTCAAGTTCTTCATAGTGATCAACAGATATAAATCCCAAGTGACTCAGAGAATAGAGCTATGCTCCTCGGCAACGGCGCCAGAAATTAGTCTTGATAACCCACAAGTATAGGGGATCGCAACAGCTTTCGAGGGTAGAGTATTCAACCCAAATTTATTGATTCGACACAAGGGGAGCCAAAGAATATTCTTGAGTATTAGCAGTTGAGTTGTCAATTCAACCACACCTGGATAACTTAGTATCTGCAGCAAAGTGTTTAGTAGCAAAAGTGGTATGATAATAAAGGTAACGGTAGCAAAAGTAAAGATAGATGTTTTGGGGGTTTTGTAGTAGTTGTAACAGTAGCAACGGAAAAGTAAATAAGCGAAGAACAATATGTGAAAAGCTCGTAGGCAATGGATCAGTGATGGATAATTATGCCGGATGCGATTCCTCATGCAATAGTTATAACATAGGGTGATATAGAACTAGCTCCAATTCGTCAATGTTATGTAGGCATGTATTCTGTAAATAGTCATACGTGCTTATGGAAAAGAACTTGCATGACATCTTTTGTCCTACCCTCCCGTGTTTAGCGGGGTCTTTACGGAAACTAAGGGATATTAAGGCCTCCTTTTAATAGAGAACCAGAACAAAGCATTAACACGTAGTGAATACATGAACTCCTCAAACTACGGTCATCACCGAGAAGTATCCTGATTATTGTCACTTCGGGGTTGTCGGATCATAACACATAATAGGTGACTATAGACTTGCACGATAGGATCAAGAACACACATATATTCATGAAAACATAATAGGTTCAGATCTGAAATCATGGCACTCGGGACCTAGTGACAAGCATATATCATAGCAAAGTCATAGCAACATCAATCTCAGAACATAGTGGATACTAGGGATCAAACCCTAACAAAACTAACTTGATTACATGGTAAATCTCATCCAACCCGTCACCGTTCAGCAAGCCTACGATGGAATTACTCACGCACGGCGGTGAGCATCATGAAATTGGTGATGGAGGATGGTTGATGATGACGATGGCAACGAATCCCCCTCTCTGGAGGCCCGAACGGACTCTATATCAACCCTCCCGAGAGAGATTAGGGCTTGGCGGCGGCTCCGTGTCGTGAAACGCGATGAAACTTTCTCCTTGATTTTTTTCTCCCTGAGACGGTATATATGGAGTTGGAGTTGAGGTCGGAGGAGGTCCAGGGGCCCACGAGATAGGAGGGCGCGCCCTAGGGGGGGGCACGCCCTCCTGTCTCGTGGACAGCCCGTAGGCCCCCTGGCCGTGATTCTTTCGCCAAAAATTCTTATTAATTCTGAAAAGTGCCTCCGTGGATTTCCAGGACATTCCGAGAACTTTTTTTTTCTACACATAAAATAACATCATGGCAGTTCTGCTGAAAACAATGTCAGTCCGGGTTAGTTTCATTCAAATCATGCAAGTTAGAGTCCAAAACAAGGGCAAAAGTGTTTGGAAAAGTAGATACGTTGGAGACGTATCAGCCACCGACGTACTTCTTCCTTCTATATATACCTACGTACCCCGAAAACATCCAGGAGCACCACGAAACACAATTTCGACCACCGTAACCTTCTGTATCCGCGAGATCTCATCTTGGAGCCTTCGCCGACACTCTACTAGAGGGGGAATCGACCACGGAGGGCTTCTACATCAACATCCTTGCCCCTCCGATGAGTTGTGAGTAGTTTACCACAGACCTACGTGTCCATAGTTATTAACTAGATGGCTTCTTCTCTCTTTTTGGATCTCAATACAATGTTCTTCCCCTCTCTTGTGGAGATCTATTCGATGTAAACTCTTTTTGCAGTGTGTTTATCGAGATCCGATGAATTGTAGGTTTATGATCAAGTTTATCTATGAATAATATTTGAATCTTCTCTGAATTCTTTTATGCATGATTGAGTTATCTTTGCAAGTCTCTTCGAATTATCAGTTGGTTTGGCCTACTAGATTGATCTTTCTCGCCATGGGAGAAGTGCTTAGCTTTGGGTTCAATCTTGCGGTGTCCTTACCCAGTGATAGAAAGGGTTGCAAGGCATGTATTGTATTGTTGCCATCGAGGATGACAAGATGGGGTTTATATCATATTGCTTGAGTTTATCCCTCTACATCATGTCATCTTGCTTAATGCGTTACTCTGTTCTTATGAACTTAATATTCTAGATGCAGGCAGGAGTCGGTCGATGTGTGGAGTAATAGTAGTAGATGCAGGCAGGAGTCGGTCTACTTATTATGGACGTGATGCCTATATACATGATCATGCCTAGATAATCTCATAACTATGCGCTTTTCTATCAATTGCACGATAGTAATTGTTCACCCATCGTAATACTTATGCTATCTTGAGAGAAGCCACTAGTGAAACCTATGGCCCCCGGGTCTATCTCTTATCATATTTGCTTTCAATCTACTTTTATTTGCATCTTTACTTTTTGCATCTATATTATAAAATACCAAAAATATATTTATCTTATCATACTATCTTTATTAGATCTCACTTTCACAAGTGGCCGTGAAGGGATTGACAACCCCTTTATTGCGTTGGTTGCGAGTTCTCAGTTTGTTTGTGTAGGTGCGTGGGACTTTTGAGGAGCCTCCTACTGGATTGATACCTTGGTTCTCAAAAACTGAGGGAAATACTTACGCTACTATAGATTCATCACCCTCTCCTCTTCGAGGAAAACCAACGCAAGCTCAAGACGTAGCAGACACTCATATGCAAGAACACTCTCCTCGGAGAATAGGACTAGGGTTTTTATCTCCACCGCGAGGGGCCTGAACCTCTATACTTCCTTGCGTCACCCCATGCGTCTCACATGATCAGGCCTCATTCCTCCCCCTCTCTTACTATTGAAATTCACACCATGATAGTTGGCGCCCACCGTGGGGTTGCACATATCATGATCGATTACGCAGATGGTTAATTCATTGCTGATCCCGGGGGAGAAGCTCTTCTTTGGGTTGACCAGTTTCGTTGCCGGTGATTTGACTGGCTCCCCGAAGCACCTCTAGATGTTGATTCTTTGCCCGAGTGCAACACCACACATTGCCGCATCGATGGCTCTGGCTTGCTATATCACCATCCATTCATCTCGTATCAGGGGGCAGGGTGGCCCGTCGTTCTTCAACGTCACAAGCGCTCAGGCAAGCCGTGTCTTCATCATTGGACTAGACATGTTGCAGCATGTCGGGCTTCTTCACAGCAGGTAGAAATGATCCAACACTCAGAGTCTGTTCGTGATCTATTTGCATCTATTTATGATGGTGATGATGAGAGCTGCGAGAGTTGTGGGAGCCTCACAACCATTGCAGAGGTTTTCATGGCCAATCAACCACCCAGGATGGTCGATCCACCTGCTGCGAGGGAAGGTGAGAGCAAGATAATTAGAACACAGAAGATGGTGGTGACACTATCCATGGATATGGCGGGGTCCTTGGGGGCAGGGGCACTCGTGGCGTTGCCACTACTCTCACTCAGGAATAGTTGGAAATTTTATCTCGGGAAGTAGAGCAGATGTTGAAAACCCCAATCGCGATGACAACCTTCAGAGAGTTTAGCTTGAGGTTGTTCGTTTAGCCACTTTGGTTGAGTGAGAGTGCGTGAGTCAGCTGGAGTAGAATTTGACGTAAGGGCAAGATATTCTAAGCACCAGTAGGCCTCGAAGGTAGCCTTTCCCAAGAGCTGGCACTAGCATTTTCTGGATATTGCACACACCTGCGCAGAATTTGGCGGCTGCAACATGGATTGTTGATGCAATCCAACCTTTCGGATAAGCAACAGAGAATATTCGGCATGTGCAAGCACTATTGAAGGCATCTTTGGGGTAGAATTCAGTTGTGACTCACTCAGATAAGCAGATACATTCCAAACTGGGTTGGGCCGAAACCACCCAGTCGTATTATAGTGCTCATGGAGCTCGAAGGCCAGCAACATCTCCACCACCAAGAGGAGTAGGTCCCCCTCACTGGTGCGATGCATTGCCTCTTTGTGGAGATCTGGTTCCACCAGGACGCGGATATCAGTATCGCAACTGAGTGAGTCCTCCTCATCACAATCCATATTCACCCTGGCAATATGATGTGCCCTGTTACGGTGAGGATCGAATGTGGGGCACTCCTCATCATCAATGAGATGACTTATACCCTTGTGGGCATCGTGGTTCACCGCACAGGCATGATGAGCACCCATATGAAACTCAGTCTCATCTAACACAATCACGAATGGATCGAGGTCGAGCAGAAAGGGGAGACTGTGAGAGAGATTACCCGAGTGGATCCAGATCATCGATTCCCCAATGTTTTAGTCGGTACATAAGTTCTGCTATAATTCCGTAGAATTTCAAGATGGCCACTAGAATCAGCAACTCTAGCGGTAATTCCAAACCAGAGACATGGCTAGATGACTATCGGGTTGCAGTCTAGATCGGTGGTGGAAATGATGATGTGGCCATGAAATATTTATCATTGATTTTAGAAGATTCTGCCCGAGCATGGTTTAATTAGTTGCCCCATATCAGTATCTACTGCTGGGAGGATTTGCATCGAGTGTTTATTAAAAAAATTGAAGGCACTTACAAGCAACCCGGTAGCTTGGTTGAGCTACAACATTGCGTCCAGAAGTCGACTAGAACTCTCATAGAATACATTCAGAGGTGGACCGCATTGCGTAACTTAGTTGAGAATGTCACCGAGGATCAGGAAATCTCTGCATTCAACCAAGGTGTCTGATTCAGAGACCTGAGTTTGAAGTTTGGTCGGTTGGATGTTTATTCCCTTAGATGAATGATGGAGATCACAAATCGCTATGCTAATGGGGAAGAGGACGATAGGATGAGGAGCAGCAAAGGACGGGTAGGTAGCGACGACAACCAGTTGGGCCAAGACCGCAATAACAATAACAATAACAATAACAACCGGGACAAGCGTAAGACCGAAGGCAACAAAAATGACTGTGGAGCTGATTTGGTGGCTCTGGCCAGTCAGGGGAAAGGCAAGGGCCAAAAAAAGAGTGTGGGTGCCTAGGAAGGTAAACACCGGAGACAACATCCTAGATAAGCCTTGTCAGATTCATGTTACCAAGGACGCAGAAGGCAACCTCATTTATCCCAAGCATACCACTCGGCAGTGTAAGATGTTGAAGAAAATTGTGTCTAACAAGTAAGTACCATCTAAGAGAAAGGAAAGAGAAGACGATGATGACAATGTCACACTAGCAGGTGGATTCCCTAGGGAGCAGAGAGTGCTCTTGATCTTTGCTGACTCGAGTGCACGCGATCCAGGTGGGAGGTAAATGCTATCGCTCCGGCGGTGCCAAATAGCTAAATTGGTCAAATACACCCATTACCTTTAATCAACAGGATCGTGCAGCCCATGTGACGATTCTGGGTCGACAGGCATTGATCTTAAATCCACTAGTAAATGAGTATCGACTGAGAAATGTTCTCATGGACGGCGGTAGCGGTCTCAATATCATATACACCAGCACTCTGGAGCAAATGGGCATCCTTTTGTCCAAGTTGAGCGTAATTCATATGATGTTTCATGGCATCATTCCAGGAAAGAAGGCCCAATCACCCAGCCAGATTTCTTTAGAAGTGGTTTTTGGTGACCACGAGAATTTTTGGAAGGAAAATTTGACCTTTAGTGGTGGACATCTAGAGTTCATATCATGCAATCTTGGGTTGGCCTACATATGGGAGATTCTTGTCCCGATCATGTTACATTTATCTCAAGTTTAAAACACCTGACCCAAATGGAGTGATAACTGTTACAAGAGACAGGAAGAGAGCTGAAGATTGTTTGCAATGTGGCTCGACTATAGCCGATGCTCTAATGGTATTAGTAGAGCTTGATGAATACAAGAAGACCACTAACTTGAGTGATCACTTGATCACAAAGAATTTAGCCTTGGAGTTTGCTTTCCAATCGACTAGTGATACTAAGAAACTCCAAGACCATCTGATTGATGTAGCAAAAACTGTCAATGTGGGAAAAGGCATGGATGAGAAATAGGAAAGCAAGCTAATCCAGTTCCTCCATGAGAATTGAGACATTATTTCATGGAATCCCGCTGACATGCCTAGTATCCTAAGGAAATTGGGTGAGCAAAAGCTCCGAGTGGAAAAGAACACTAAACCTGTCAAAGAGTATCTGAGTTGCTTCTCCAGAGAAAAGCGCAAGGTGATTGGCAAGGAGATTGCTCGGCTGCTAGCAGCTGGATTCATCCGGGAGATCTTTTGCTTGAAATGGCTGGAAAACCCACTTATGGTGCTGAAGAGGAACAATTCCCTAGGAATGTGTATCGACTTTAAGCACTTGAATCGGGTATGTCCCAAATATCACTTTCCTCTTCCAAGCATTGACTAGATTATGGACTCCACAACTGGCTGTGAGAGACTTTGTTCTCTAGATGCATACCTAGGTTATCATTAGATCTGAATGAATGAGAAATATGAAATAAGAACGACCTTCATCACCCATTTGGGTTTTCTGCTATATCATGGTGCCATTTGGCCTTAAAATGCCAGAGGGACTTTTCAACGTATTCAAACTTGTTCGTGTGAATAGATTAACATAAACATGGAGGCCTACATGGGTAATATTGTGGTGAAGTTGATCAGGGGATCTATCGGGGATATACCCCGCGATATAAACCGCCGGATGTATGACCTGGCTGGAGTTTGGCGATTCACTGGCGACCCGCTTGGACAAGGCGGTTTACGATTCATTGGTGATCTGGCAGGCGGGTCAGAGGAGCGACAAGACCCGGTGGCCCAACGGGCTATTCATGAAAGGCTGGCTCATGGTATGGTGGGCCGGTTTAAGAGGAAAGGCGTGAGGAATGTTTACCTTACAAGGAGTTAAGACCCGTACCTGTATCCGGTTTGTATTAGAAGATAGGCTAGTCCTAATCCTAATAGGAATCCACATGTAACCCGCCCCTTCAACTTATATAAGGAGGGACAGAGCTCCCCAAAGAGGGACAAGCAAGAAAGAAGAAACAATCTCTAGGGCTAGACACAAAGAGCCGGTTTACCGGCGACTCTCTCATGATCATAATAAGACCTAGCCACAAACAGCATGTAGGCTTATTATCGGATGATGTTTCCCGGGGCCCGAAGCTGTCTAAATCCTTGTCTTGTGTGTTGATTGCATCGCGTCTCTCGATTCCGCTTAACCCCTCTCAAGCTACCACATAGATGCGTTGGACTCATGACTAAGTCCTTACACTAGGACATCTGACGTGACAATTACACGACAGTTGGCGCCCACCGTGGGGCCCGTGCACGGTGGTGTTGAGTTCTTGAAGGGATATCTCTCAGGGATCAAGAAGCTCGCAGTTGATCAACTATGAGTTCATCAAGGGAGATTGAAAAAATATCCAGCAGCGATGGATATTGAGTTCAAGGGAATTTAGGGCTTTTGAGTTCTTCTGTGTATCACGGAGGCAACACGATCCGTCTAATCCGAATCGAAGACCAAGACTTTCTTGGCTGCAATCTCTTGTCGCCGAGACCGACAAGAGTTGTGTTGCAGCCGTCGTATGCACGGATCATGCAAACTGCCGTATACATCAAGAAAATCCTGAGGCAGGTGGCGCTGGAACTATTGACATCAGACATCAAATCGGAGTTGTAGTACTACGACAAGCGGCAACACAACTTATCCAATTTGGTTGCTTTTTGGGACGTTTCACTAGCACTCCATAATGCTATTTGAAGACATTCATCCTTTATATGCATAATACCTGTAGCCCCCGAGTCTTGAGTACAGCAAAGTGACGACTTAAGACTTGCTTCAATATAAATATTACCACTTTGAAGAAATCCAAGTTGTTCATCTCAATCACTAGTCAGAACTGAGTATCCAATCTGGCTGCTATTTGGGAACGTCCTCCAGAGCTTGATGGATGCATGGGTGGATAGGAAGGCCTGCTGCATGATGAATTTTGCTTCGATCGCTACGTCCGATGAAAAACCAGGTGTTTTCAACACTGATCTTTTGTGTCTGTACATGTTAATTCTTTTAGAAAATATTTTCTTTTTCCTGGCATGTGCTGTTTTATACAGGACAATCAGGGATGCACGTCAACGCACCAGGAGTACCTACGTTCGTCCGTGATGTTGTGTGTGACTGCGTGAGGGACAATCGCACAGACTGTCGCCTCCGTGATCCGGCTTACAATGCCGTGGCCGGCTCGCTCGTCCGCATCGGCTTACAACGCCGTGGTCGGTTCATCTGTCTGTTCCCGCGGTCAACTCGGTCGTGATTGACTTCAGCTTCATTGTGCTGATCATCAACTCCATGGCAGATGACTATTGGCCTGACATATCAGGTGAAATCCATCCAGTCTATTTTTTGATACATTTTTTACTCTTTAAAAGAATAAATTACTCCGGCTTGCGATATTATTTACGCAGGAGCTATTATTCATCACAAAAGCTATGGCCGTGTCATGGATGTATAGCTCGCGCCACCATTATAATGCGCTAGCATCTAACCACACCAACAAGCTCGGTGAATATATCTACAAGCCGCCATTCTGCAGACCAGTTTACATCAACATGATGTGGTTAACTCGCCCGTCCGCACTGGTTTACAACACCGCGGCCGACTTATCTGTCTGTGCTGCCTCTGATGCTGCGGTCGTATTTTCCGTTCGTCTCTTGCGGCTTGGTCTACATCAACATGCCAGGCCGCACCTGTCTGCATGAGCTATTCATTGAGTATGAGCAAATCACAGCTTGGGTAGCCCGGTTTTCTTTCAACAAAATGAAGGCAACTTATCATATACTATCAACCGACGTCTGCATTGGGTGGCCCAGTGGGCAGGTGCACAAGTCGCCACCACTACAGTTTGGTTAACTTCAAATAGCCTTCGAAGGAACCATTGGCCGAGTTGCTAACACGGCTCATACGGGACCATTTATAACCCGCCGCAGTCACCTCAACCTTTTGTGGATTCACATCGTGCTATCAACACCAACGATATACAAGTTATGCCGGATTATATCACGGTCAAATATGGAGAGTCTCAAGCCAACTCCTCGAGTCACCCTTGAGACTCAGGGGCTACAATGATATGACTCAGCAAGCCTTGCCAGTTTAAGCGAATGTAATAATGCCAGGACGATGGAGGGAAAGATAACCTGGTCCCGGATGCTACTGCTATATTGATGAAAATTTAAAGGCCATCAGAGAATTTCCGGCTCAAAAAGTATATGACAAAGTCCCGGCTCAGTGAAGAAGTTTTGGGTCATCAGAAAGGATTCCGGTTCAAAATCTAGTTCAAAGGAAGTCAGTCTCATTGAAGCTCTCAAATAACCATTTTACAATCCGGTTCAAGTCAAACTATCTACCACAAAGCTCTGAAGCTCTCAAATCCGGTTTAAGAATTTCCGGTTCAAAAAGGAATTAACTTCTTGCAAGTTCGAGTTTAAAGGTTGTCAGAAAATTTCCGGCTAAAAATAAAGATTCCAGTTTACAATCCGGTTCAAGGGAAAGCTATCTCCCACAAAGCTTTGAAGCTCTCAATATCCGGTTCCAAATCCCGGTTCAAGAAGAATTTATCTCTTGCAAAAAGTTAAAGGTTGCTGAAGAGGACCTGTTACCCTGATGCGCGGTTCAGACATGGGTATCTTGCCTTATGGGCTCATCTTCATATGATTACTTGGGGGCTTCCTATTCAAACATAGGTGTATTCACCAAAGAGAACATGGCGTTACTACCCTCTTGATGCGGCTATCAAGACAATATTATCATCAAGGGCCAAAGAGAGTTTGTTGCACAGCACAACTCAAACATAGGCACCCGGCGAGCACAGCTCAGAAATATATCACATGGGGGTTTCTGCTTGCAAAGCGGAGTCCTGTCCATTAATCCGGCTATCACGCCACAACAAAGCTTGGGAGCTTCACACCCAAGGGGCCAAAGAGAGTTTTTTTGCTACGCACAACTCAAACATAGGCACCCATTGAGCACAGCTCACAAAGTTACTTGGGGGCTCTTTGTGTAAAGTAACAAAGAGTTTGAAAGGACCCTTGTAATTGGGTATCGACCCATAGCTTGGAAGCCTGGTGTATTCACCTAAAACCCCGGGTTAACCTGCCTTCATCAAGTAAGCCACTCCTATCCAGGTAATCCTGGCATGACCCGCCGAACGTTTGACAAGTTACTCTCATAGAGACCCTGAACTTGTCAAAGTTAAAATGACGATTGGTTAGTTGGAGGCCCATCTTAAAAGGCTTTGTCAAATGGTTTAACTCAGCGGCCTGGCAGCCCACAGAAAACCTCGAATTTGGGCCTGGCAGCCCTCGAAAAGCCTCAACTACAAGTTTTATTTGATTTTGTTTTTTGCAAGTTTTATCTCTTTTGATAAAGTTCTAAGTTAAACCAGTGTCTACTGACCCGGCCAGACTATATGTCATTACATCAACCCGGTGTTTCTTAACCCGGCGTGGCTTACAGTTATCAGCTGTTAGCACATAATCAATTATGAACCGGCATCTCTTAATCCGGTCTAGCATTGACTATAAGTCGCCAGGATGATCATCCGGTGTTTATCGTAACCCGACATGGCTTTTTATAAACCAGCACAACATGGTGGGAGTTATCAGTACTCAAGATTTGGGTTATCACCCTTACTACAAAAAGTTGGTAAACCAACGATGTGATTCAATGTTACAGGTATGATATATTTCATATTTGATTATTCTTAAGTGCAACCTTGGTTATAAACCCGGGTTATATGTTGGGCATTATGACCCATCCGGTGGTAAACCGCCAGGACACTTTAAACTTGTTGTATGCAAAAACAGGTTGAATAAAGCATAATTATAAATTATCCGGTGTTTGTTAACCCGGCCTGGCTTTAAGACGACAAGTCGCCAGTATATGATGAGAAATTATCCGGTGTTTGTTAACCCGGCCTGGCTTTGGACTATAAGTCGCCAGTATGTATTTGGATTGCGCCATTGGAATCATGCGCTCCTAAATCATTAGATTATATTATTCAAATCTTCAAATAGCCAACATGGTTGGAATTTATTATGGTTATCAATAACCAGTATTATGATTGAGGTTTTCAAAGTCACTTTAGCGCAATGGATATTATTTTATCAATGGATATGATTTATTCTACAATTGAAGGAATAGTCCCAAGTCGCTGCAGGCTTACAACCCAGCACTTGGGGGCTATATTATTCAAGTTGAGATTACATCAAATATGGAAGTCTCATGTCGCTGCAAGCATGCACCATGACACTTGGGGGCTAATGCAAAGTCATTGTTTGCTCACCTTATTGAAGACCCGACTCATCACATCATAATGAGCCGCCCCTTGGGGACTACAAATTGCTCCTGTTAATAATTCAAGGTACACAAGTTAAATCCATTATATTGAAGGTTCCATTGCTCAGTTGGTAAAGCACAAAGATCTTAACCTTGTGGACGTGGGTTCAAGCCCTACGATGGAGGCTATATTATAAGATGTTACTGCTCATTATTATCTTACTGAGCTGGCCCTTGGGGGCTACACGTTGTTGTTCAAAGTCTACATGATTATATTTACAAAGTCCCTGCTCATTGTTGCATAATGACCCGGCCCTTGGGGGCTACACTGGTTGAAGTTTTTATGAGCATAAGGCAATTTCAAGTCCCAGGTTGCTGCAAGCATGACAACCCGGCACTTGGGGGCTACATATGTGGAATACTCAGTTCTGACTAGTGATTGAGATGAACAACATGGATTTCTTCAAAGTGGTAATATTTATATTGAAGCAAGTCTTAAGTTGTCACTTTGCTCTACTCAAGACTTGGGGGCTACATGTATTATGCATATAAAGGAGGAATGTCTTCAATTTATCAGTTTTTAGAAAATCAGGGAGATCAATTACATGACCCGGTGTCAACAATGATTACGACCCGGCATCGTCTGTTTTATAACCCGACAATTTTGGTAATGATAAACCGGCAAGTTTTACATCTTCAAGCCGGGTGAAAAATAGATGGTTATTTCAAGACCAATAATTTTTTAAGCCGGTGCTTTGGAAACCGATTCAAGTGAATTATTTCTTACAATATTTCTCTACAAGAGACCAATGTGAGCAAATTGACTCTGAAGCTGGCTTATTGACCCGGATTTCTCAAGAAAAGTACCTGGATTTTTTGCATTCACAAAAGTTTGAATATATCTAATAAAGGAGATTTTCTATGAGTTCATGGGCATGTATCAAGAAGGAAATAACAAGGATTTAAGGATGATCAAGCGCCGGTTTATAAGAATATTTAACCCGAAGCACAAGCCGCCAAATTTGTTCTTGTGTTTATGTTGCAGATCAGTTTAACATGGATGAATCCAAATTAAACTGGGGGATAATGTTGGGGATATACCCCGCGGTATAAACCGCCGGATGTATGACCCGGCTGGAGTTTGGCTATTCACTGGCGACCCGCTTGGACCTGGCGGTTTACAATTCATTGGTGATCGAGCAGGCAGGTCAGAGGAGCGACAAGACCCGGTGGCCCAACGTGCGGTTCATGAAAGGCTGGCTCATGTTATGGTGGGCCGGTTTAAGAGGAAAGGTGTGAGGAATATTTACCTTACATGGAGTTAAGACCCAGACTTGTATCCGGTTTGTATTAAGAGATAGGCTAGTCCTAATCCTAATAGGAATCCACATGTAACCCGCCCCTTCAACTTATATAAGGAGGGGCAGGGCTCCCCAAAGAGGGACGAGCAAGAAAGAAGAAACAATCTCTAGGGCTAGACACAAAGAGCCGGTTTACTGGCGACTCTCTCATGATCATAATGAGACCTAGCCACAAACAGCATGTAGGGTTATTACCGAATGATGTTTCCCGGGGCCCGAAGCAGTCTAAATCCTTGTCTTGTGTGTTGATTGCCTCACGTCTCTCGATTCCGCTTAACCCCTCTCAAGCTACCACATAGATGTGTTGGCCTCACGACTAAGTCCTTACACTAGGACATCTGACGTGACAATTCCAAGACAGGATCTGATCTCTTGGTTGATCTCGGAGAGACCTTCAAGATTGTCAGAACATTCGAGATAAAGCACAACCCCTAAGAAGTACATCTTCGAATTTCCTGTGGGTAAGATGCTTGGTTTACTCGTTTCTGAATGGGGAATCAAGGCCAAGCCAAAGAATATAGGTGCCATGTAACACCCACGATGCGGCTATATCTCCCACGTGTCGAAGCACGACTTAGAGGCATAACCGCATAGTGGTTTTGTCGCAAGAAGGGTCGTCTTCACACAATCCCATGTAATGAACAAGAATGGGATAAAGAGAGTTGGCTTACAATCGCCACTTCACACAGTACATAAATTAAGATCATACATCATCCAAAATACACTCATAGACCGGCTACGGTCAAGTTCAAATGAAAAGAAGACAACCCCAAATGCTAGATCCCCGATCGCCCCGACTGGGCTCCTCTACTGATCATCTGGAAACGATACATAGTAACGACCAAGGGCCTCATCAAATTCCCACTTCAGCTCAGTTGCGCCATCTGCACCAGTATCCTCGGCACCTGCATCTGTTTTGGTAGAATCTGTGAGCCACGGGGACTCAGCAATCTCACACCCGCGAGATCAAAACTATTTAAGCTCATAGGTAGGTAAGGGGTAATATGGTGGAGCTGCAGCAAGCACTAAGCATATATGGTGGCTAACATACGCAAGTGAGAGCGAGAAGAGAAGCAACGCATCGGTCGGGAAGCTAGAAGAGATCAAGAAGTGATCCTGAAACTACCTACGTCAAGCATAACTCAAACCGTGTTCACTTCCCGGACTCCGCCGAGAAGAGACCATCACGGCTACACACACGGTTGATGCATTTTAATGAAGTCAAGTGTCAAGTTATCTACAACCGGACATTAACAAATTCCCATCTGCCTCATAACCGCGAGCACGGCTTTCGAAAGATTATATACCCTGCAGGGGTGTCCCAACTCAGCCCATCACAAGCTCTCACGGTCAACGGAGGATATACCTTCTCCCGGGAAGACCCGATCAGTCTCGGAATCCCGGTTCGCAAAACATTTCGACAATGGTAAAACAAGACCAGCAAAGCCGCCCGATGTGCTGACAAATCCCGATAGGTGTCGCACGTATCTCGTTCTCAGGGCACACCGGATGAGTCAAGCTACGAGTAAAACCAGCCCTCAAGTTGCCCCAAGGTGGCCCTGCAGGTTGCTCGGTTCGGACCAACACTCGAAGGAGCACTGGCCCGGGGGGGGGGCTAAATAAAGATGACCCTCGGGCTCGCGAAAACCCAAGGGAAAAAGGGGTATAGGTGGAAAATGGTAAAACCAAGGTTGCGCCTTGCTGGAGGAGTTTTATTCAAAGCGAACTGTTAAGGGGGTCCCATAAATCACCCAACCGTGTAAGGAACGCAAAATCCAGGAACATAACACCGGTATGACGGAAACTAGGGCGGCAAGAGTGGAACAAGTCACCAGGCATAAGGCCGAGCCTTCCACCCTTTACCAAGTATATAAGGTGCATTAATTTAAACAGGAGATATTGTGATATCCCAAAATATCCATGTTCCGACCAGGAACAAACTTCACCTTCACCTACAACTAACAACACTATAAGAGGGGCTGAGCAAAAGCGGTGACATAGCCAAACAACGGTTGCTAGGACAGGGTGGTTAGAGGTTTAACATGGCAATAGGGAGGCATGTTAACAGTGGCAGGTAGAACTAACATAGCGATAGAGCGAGTACTAGCAAGCAAAAATAGAAGTGATATCGAAGGTATGGTCATCTTGCCTGCAAGGTTCTCAGAGTTGTCGAAGGCTAGATCCTCGTTAGCGTACTCAACAGGTTCCTCGTGCACGTACTCGTCTCCCGGCTCTACCCAAAGCAAGAACACAAGCAAAGGAACCACAATAAATCACGGTGCAATGCACAAGCAACATGATGCAATACATGTCATGCTATGCGAGAGGTGATATGCAATGCAAATGCGTGCTTCGGAAGGAAAGATGATGAACAAGGCATCAACTTGGAAAACCAAGTATGCCGCTCGAAAGTTGAGATGATTTCGGTTGAAATCAATATAAAGATCACCAGATTCGGATGCGCAGTTTGAAAATGACAAGCAAGACAAGGTATGATGCAAACTGCTTAAAACAGCAACATGGCCACTTGGATGCAAAGTATAAATAAGCTATAGCACCCAAACATATGAACAGAATGCATAGCAGTGATGAACAGGAGATGCCCTACGAAGCATGAACACTGAGCTCAATCTATAAACCACTAGAGCATGACTAAAATAGCATGGCAAAGATGCACAAGATAACAGTATCTACAGACTTAGTGGAATTACTAGACATAGCAGAAACAGATTTAACATGGCATCTTTACAAGCTTGATTAACTCACTACCAGGCAAGTCATGGCATGGAACAAGTACTAGCATGAAGTAGGCATGAAAATGAAGCTACTCATGTGCAAAACAATCTCATAGCATGCTTGAAATAATCCACACAAAAAATGACAAGACAACATCATGATGTAAAATGACATGTTCATGAGCTTGCTCAAATGCAGAGACTAATGCCACCACTGGATTGGTGGGATTTTTCTACCCCAAAAACATATATAATATGTTAGGGTTGCTGTAGAAAAATCATCACAAATGCACAAAGATACAACCTTCCCTAAATGGTATATAACAGAAATGGCATTTCCAAATTTGGAAATGTCCAGAAATGGACTTGCCCGAAATGGATAGATTCCATATGCCAGAAATGGAATATTCACTGAGAACAGAAATAAAACAAATAATAAAAAAAACAGGCTAAGAGAGTATGATAGGTGGGGCCACCCTGTCATACTCACAGTGCAAGAAACAGGAAAAAGGGGGGAAGAAATATGCAGCCGCGGGGGATCGAACCCGGGTCTCCCCGGTGTGGCTCTGCATCGGCAACCACTGGGCTAGGCAGGTGCTACTAATAAGGAAAGGGGTTCGGCCCCTTCTATCTACTACTACCGCTTCTATCCACACGGAGGAAAATAGAGCACCGCAACGGCGTGACCAGAGGTGGCGGAGGGATCACCGGAGCAGCTCCGGCGCCCTAACGGAGCGGCGGATGGGAGCTACGAGATCGCAAGAGGATCCCGCACTCGCGCTTGGAGCGCACGACACTCAACAGCGATGGAAACGCTGCCGGCGACGAGGTCCTGAGCGGGCGGCGATGAGCTAAACCACGACAAGACGCTGGGTTAACGAGCGGCAGAGAGCACGGTTCTACCCTACGTGATACGATGATGACTATGGACATGCGCAGAGAGGCTAAAGAGGTCGGAGCACTCGCCGGAGACGAGGTCCGACGGCGGCGAGATCGGGCGCCCGCGGCGGCCGCGATTATAGCACGCAAATGAGGGGGAAAAGGGGGCAGGAAGCTGTGCATGCTCACCACAAGCACGGTGGTGCGCTTGGCTTGGCGGGAGGTGGACGAAGGCGGCGAAGGCGATGGACGAGCTCATTCGGCGGCCGGGTTCGAAGACGAGGAAGAAGCGACCGTTGCAGGGGCTCCGGCTCCACGTAGTCGACGACGGGGACGTAGTGGACGATGGGGAAGAAGAGGGACACGCCAGGCGGGGAAGGTGCCGAAGGAGAGCACGTCGGCGACGAGGACGCGCTCTCAGGTGTGATTGGGACGTAGCAGTTGCGGTGGATCTGGTGGTTCTACTCACCTGGCGGCGGCGATGAGAGGAAGAGGGAAACCCTAGGGGACGTATGGACAAGGAGAGGGGGCTTAAAAGGTCTAGGGCGAGCGGCGCGAGCTCACGCGCGCTCGTGCTCGCGGTCCCCATGGCGACGGCGAGAGGAGAGGGAAAAGGTGGGTGCGGGGAACAGGGTAGGCGCTGACTAGCGGGACCGAACTAGCCACGTGGCGAGGGTCTAGCGGGGGTGCGTGCTTGCGTGGGTGAGAAAAGGCAGGGAGGAGAAGACCGAGCGGGCCGGCTGGCGCGCTGGTTGGGCTGGCGGTTAGCGAGCTGGGCCGGCCTGGGAGGCCGAGGCCCAGGGGGGCTGCTGCGCTGGCTGCAGGCTGCTGCTCTGTTTCTATTTCTATTTTTGCAAACAGAAATAGAAAAAGAAAAGCTCGGGCAAAAATGAGAGGAGTTAGAGTATACAGAAAATATTCTCAGACTCCTGGAATTATCCACTATTTTAATAAATTGCATTGGGCTTTTTTAGAGGTAGAAAAATAAGACAAGTTTGAATATAATTCAAACTTGTGTCATTTTTGAACCTGACCAAAACAACTTCAAATAAGTAGATATTTGTCAGAGAGGTTTAGGACATGGAGCAAGATTTACAGGGAGAAGATGAACATTAATAGAGAGAGGAAAAATAGCACTTAGCAAAAGAAGGGAGGAAAAGGGAAGGAAGGAGAAGTGATGGTGCAATGGTTTGAAAGGGGGGACAAGGTCATGCCCATGATGCTCATGGCAACAACATAATATGTATGAGATCACAACATGCACATGATGAGGATGGAATGCAAAATGACAAGAAGCAAAAATGCAATATGGTAAGGAGAGCATGACAATGAAAAGAATAAACCACACAACCAAACAAGATGAGGCCAAACATGATAAAACCCACAAGAATTGGATGAAGGTCAAGTTGATATATTGCCAAAATGGGACATGTTACATCTGGGGTGTTACAACTCTCCACCACTACAAGAGGATCTCGTCCCGAGATCTAGGACTGAAAGAACTTCGGATATTCGGAACGGAGGTGATCCTCGCACTCCCAGGTGCCTTCTCGGTCGGAATGGTGTGACCACTTCACTTTCAGGAATTTGATTGACTTGTTGCGAGTCTTGCGCTCAGTTTCTTCAAGAATAGCAACGAGGTGCTCATGATAAGAGGGATCTTCTTGGAGGTCGATTTCTTCAAAGTTGATAGTGCGCTCAGGAGTCTTGAAGCACTTGCGAAGCTGTTACACGTGAAACACATCGTGCATGTTTGCAAAGTTGGATGGAAGCTCAAGTTGATAGGCGAGGTCGCCTCTTTTGCCAATGATCTTGAAAGGACCCACGTATCTAGGGGCAAGCTTCCCTTTGATACCGAAGTGACGATTGCCTTTCATTGGAGAGACGCGGAGGTAGACATGGTCTCCGATTTCAAAAGCCAAGTCATGATGCTTGCTATCATAGTAACTCTTCTATCGCGATTGCGCGGCTTTGAGATTCACACGAATGACTTTGCACATTTCTTAGGCTTCTGTGATCAAGTCGTTGCCAAGAAGTTGGCGTTCATCTGTCTCAGACCAGTTGAGAGGAGTACGGCACTTTCTGCCATAGAGAATTTCGAATGGGGCCTTGCC
This sequence comes from Triticum dicoccoides, assembly GCF_002162155.2. NCBI lineage: Eukaryota > Viridiplantae > Streptophyta > Magnoliopsida > Poales > Poaceae > Triticum > Triticum dicoccoides. The sequence goes on along the minus strand of NC_041383.1, from coordinate 644,649,516 downwards.
CGAACTCGCTTGGAAGCTGTTGTTGTAGGAGAACTCGGCATATGGGAGACAATCTTCCCACTTCATACCGAAAGAGATGACACAAGCCCTGAGCATATCTTCAAGGATTTGATTGACTCGCTCGACTTGGCCACTTGTTTGAGGATGGAAAGCTGTGCTGAAACGAATGTTGGTGCCCATGGCCTTCTGAAAGGAGTCCCAGAACTTAGAAGTGAAGATGCTTCCACGATCTGAAGATATCAATTGTGGAATGCCGTGCAAGGAGACAATTCTGGAGGTGTATAGCTCTGCCAGCTGAGCTGCTATGATAGATTCTTTGATAGGAAGAAAATGAGCCACTTTGGTAAGCTTGTCAATGACAACGAAGATAGCATCATTTCCACGCTTGGACTTGGGAAAACCAGTCACGAAGTCCATCTCGATATGATCAAACTTCCATTCCGGAATAGTAAGAGGTTGGAGGAGACCAGCTGGTTGTTGGTGTTCTGCTTTCACTCTTCTGCAGACATCACATTCATTCACGAATTGAGAAATCTCTCGCTTCATTTGAGTCCACCAATATGACTGCTTGAGGTCATGGTACATCTTTGTACTTCCAGGATGAATGGATAGGAGGGAATTGTGTGCCTCATTCATGATGACTTTTCTCAGATCACCTTTTGGAACCACAATTTGATCCTCGAAGAAAAGAGTATCTTTGTCATCCAAGCGATAGCACTTGTATTTGGGAATGCCCTTGTCAATACCACGTTTCACCTTCTTCACCATGGTATCCAGGAGTTGTGCCTCACGAATTTGATCTTCCAAAGTAGGAGAGACTATGAGGTTGGCAAGAAAGCCTTGAGGAACAACTTGAAGATTCAGCTTGCGGAAAGCCTCACAAAGATCCGGTTGAAACGGCTTGAGAATTAGACTGTTGCAATAAGCCTTTCTGCTCAGAGCATCTGCAATCACATTCGCCTTGCCAGGAGTATATTCGATACTCGGATTGTACTCTTGAATCATCTCGACCCATCGAGTTTGCCTGAGGTTAAGGTTGGGTTGAGTGAAGATATACTTGAGACTCTTGTGATTGGTGAAAATGTCCACTTGCCTTCCCAATAAGAGATGTCTCCATGTTATCAATGCATGGACAACTGCCGCCAACTCAAGATCGTGAGTGGGGTAGTTCTTTTCGTTGGGCTTCAACTGACGAGAGGTATAGGCCACAACTTTTTTCTCTTGCATCAACACAGCACCGAGACCTTGAAGGGAAGCATCACAGAAAACTTCGAATGGCTTGGATTCATCAGGAGGAGTCAAGACAGGAGCTGTGACTAGCTTCTCTTTGAGGGTGTTGAAAGCGACGTCACACTCAGGCGTCCAGACATACTTGACATGCTTCTGGAGGAGGTTGGAAAGAGGCTTTGCAATCTTAGAGAAGTTCTCAACGAATCTTTGGCAATAGCTTGCAAGACCAAGAAAACTGCAGAGCTGTTTGACATTCTGAGGAGGTTCCCAATTCAGAATTGCAGAAACCTTCGCGGGATTAACAGCAATGCCCTTGGCAGAGATGATATGGCCAAGGTAAAGAACTTCATCAAGCCAAAACTCACATTTGGAAAACTTCGCATAGAATTGATGCTCTCTGAGCTTGTCGAGCACCAATCGCAAATGTTTGGCATGATCCTGCTTATTCTTGGAGAAGACCAAGATATCATCGAGATACACCAGAATGAATTCATTGGTGTAGGGTTTGAAGATAAAGTTCATCATGCGAGAGAACGTTGGAGGAGCATTGACAAGGCCGAAAGACATGACAGTGTATTCATAAGAACCATAGCTTGTTTTGAATGCTGTCTTGGGAATATCTTCTTCACGAATGCGAATCTGATGATAACCCATACGGAGGTCAAGCTTGGAGAAGACTTTAGCACCTTTGAGTTGCTCGAAAAGCTCATTGATGTTGGGAAGTGGATACTTGTTCTTGATTGTCTTCTTGTTCAATGGACAGTAATCGACGCAAAGTCGGTCCGTGCCATCCTTCTTCTGGACAAAAAGAACTCCACAACCCAATGGGGAAGAACTCGGTCTAATCAAACCCAGATGCTCTTGTTCATCGAGTTGCTTCTTCAACTCCTTCAGCTCCTTGGGTCCAAGCTTGTATGGATGCTTGCAAACGGGTTCCGTTCTAGGCTCAAGATCAATAACGAACTCGACTGGCCGATGAGGAGGCATGCCCGGAAGCTCTTCTGGAAAGACATCTTGGTACTCACAAACGACTGGAATTTGAGAAATAGCATGCAATTCGCCCTTCTCATTGAGAGAAAACAACCGAATGGTTTCATCACGAGCGGCATAGATGATAACATCCTCAGAAGGGTGTGTCAATTGAATTTGCCTGGCAGCACAATCAAGCTGAGCCTTGTGCTTAGAAAGCCAGTCCATCCCAAGAATAAGATCAATATCAGAGTCGCCAAGAACAACCGGAGAAGACAGAAATTTATAGTCGCCCATCTTGATGGAAACATCTGGAACCACCAAACTGGAGCTCAACCGTTTACCCGGAGAAATGACAGCCATGGGTTTACCCAAATTTGAAGAAGTGAAATCATGCTTGGCAAAAAATGGTCTTGACATGAAACAATGCGATGCACCAGTATCAAATAAGACTTTTGCAGGAATATCATTAACAGGAAGATTACCCATTATCACGTCAGAAGAATCCTCTGCCTGAGCTGCATTCATCATGTTCACCTTTGCATGCTTTGGATTATGCTTGACCACTGCATTGCTTGAAGATCTCACAGGAGGAGGAGGAGGAAGGCGCCTTTGATTTAAGCATTTGTTCGCGTAGTGAACTTTCTGCTGGCACTTGTTGCAAGTCACTTCTGAGAGCGGACGATGATAAGGAGCATTTGACCTTGGAGCTTGAGACTGAGACTTGTTCTGATAGCTTGGGTTGGGTGGGTGGGAAGATCCACGACCACCTGAGTTCTTCTGTTGGTAAGGCTGACGAAACAGAGGAGGAGGAAGATAGAACTTCTGCTGCTTAGCTGCCACTTGTGAGGAAGAAGAAGATTGTACTGCATCCCTGATTCTCTTCTTAGAAGCCTCACACTTGAGCTGAGCACCTTCTTGCTTGAGTGCCATATTGTAGAATTGATCGAACTGAGTAGGCTCAACAAGAACGAGAGCTAACTGCAGATCGTCTCTAAGGCCACCTCTGAACTGATAGATCATACTCTTCTCATCAGGAACATCTTGCTTAGCAAAGCGAGCAAGTTTCTGAAACTGCTTGTTGTATTCGTACACTGACATGTTGCCTTGCTTGATTGCGGAACTCCTCACGCTTGCTCTCAACAACACTGGTAGGAATATGGTGAGCTTTAAAGTCCCAGCAGAAATCAGTCCAAGTAATCACTCGACCACCTCTGGAATCCTTGTATTGCTGGAACCAATCAGCTGCCTGATCCTTGAGCTGAAAAGAAGCAAACTTGACATAGTCCTCAGGCCTGACATTGCTGCATTCAAAATGCTTGTTGATATCCACGAGCCAATCATCGGCGTCTGTGGCCTCGACATAGTACCTGAAAGACTTCGACTGATTTGCAAGGAATTGGTTGAGGGTAGGAAATAGAGGCTGATGATTGAACTGCCCTTGACCTTGATTCCCTTGGTTGCCTTGGCCTTGGTTGCGCTCTTGCATGAGCTGGATCATCATGTGAGCATGGGCGTTAGAGGCTACCATCAAAGCTTGCCATGCCTCCGGAGGCGGAGGTGGAGGTGGAGGGTTCGCCTGACTCCCATCATTGCGTTCCGGATTCTGACGCGTTGGCCGAGCCATCCTGAAGAGGGTGACATCCGTTAGCATCTTGATAGACAGATAGACAAGCTGAATCAACGGATAGAAATTGCAACATATAGTCTTCACAATAAACATTCGAACAAGGATGAACGAATGAATTCCAAAGTAAATATCACACGTCCATTAAGGTGAGAAGCCACTTGAATAGAGATTGATGAATGAAATAAACAAGGTACAACTGGAACAAATAAGTGGTAAGGATTACCCAATCACAAACCAAATATCTGCAGGAAGAAATGCAAGAGCTACTTGAATCCCACCTATAAACTCCCGAAACTTTCTGGTTATGCAATCAGGTGTTGGGGATACAGGGGAAGCAATATATCTCACCCAAACTAACAATCCCTACATCCAGCTGTATCCATCCGTCAACACATAACCAAGAAACCTTCGGAAATCATGTACCTCAACCTTCGAAAAGCATCCGTTATACGAGTTATGGCAATACTCCCGAACTCCCGCCCCAGTACTGGGTGGCGTCGAGGTTATCTCACCAACAACTGCATAAACTCAGGTATTCCAGAACTGCAACGATAAAATTGTGACGACAACACCTCAGAGCTCGACTCCCTGGGTCAAAGCCACATAAATAGATAGGAGGCACCAAGAACAATGTTCTCGTCACAAAACCATCGGAACAATTCTAAGATACCCGTGTGATCCTAAAAAAAATTAGTGAAATTTGAGGAGAGGAAAGTCAAAACATCTACGTCAGGAGACCTCACTAGAGCGACGAAGGGACTGAGGAGTAAAAAGAATCCTACTCTCCGATATATATAATCCTAAGACTCAAAACATTTTTGTTCTAGACACAACATCGCCAGCAAACAATCAAGCAGGGGCTCCTAAGTCGGGGATGGCTCTGATTACCAACTTGTAACACCCACGATGCGGCTATATCTCCCACGTGTCGAAGCACGACTTAGAGGCATAATGGCATAGTGGTTTTGTCGCAAGAAGGGTCATCTTCACACAATCCCATGTAATGAACAAGAATGGGATAAAGAGAGTTGGCTTACAGTCGCCACTTCACACATTACATAAATTAAGATCATACATCATACAAAATACACTCATAGACCGGCTACGGTCAAGTTCAAATGAAAAGAAGACAACCCCAAATGCTAGATCCCCGATCGCCCCGACTGGGCTCCTCTACTGATCATCTGGAAATGATACATAGTAACGACCAAGGGCCTCATCAAATTCCCACTTCAGCTCAGTTGCGCCATCTGCGCCAGTATCCTCGGCACCTGCATCTGTTTTGGTAGAATCTGTGAGCCACGGGGACTCGGCAATCTCACACCCGCGAGATCAAAACTATTTAAGCTCATAGGTAGGTAAGGGGTAATATGGTGGAGCTGCAGCAAGCACTAAGCATATATGGTGGCTAACATACACAAGTGAGAGCGAGAAGAGAAGCAACGCATCGGTCGGGAAGCTAGAAGCGATCAAGAAGTGATCCTGAAACTACCTACGTCAAGCATAACTCAAACCGTGTTCACTTCCCGGACTCCGCCGAGAAGAGACCATCACGGCTACACACACGGTTCATGCATTTTAATGAAGTCAAGTGTCAAGTTATCTACAATCGGACATTAACAAATTCCCATCTGCCTCATAACCGCGGGCACGGCTTTCGAAAGATTATATACCCTGCAGGGGTGTCCCACCTCAGCCCATCACAAGCTCTCACGGTCAACGAAGGATATACCTTCTCCCGGGAAGACCCGATCAGTCTCGAAATCCCGGTTCGCAAAACATTTCGACAATGGTAAAACAAGACCAGCAAAGCCGCCCGATGTGCCGACAAATCCCGATAGGAGTCGCACGTATCTCATTCTCAGGGCACACCGGATGAGTCAAGCTACGAGTAAAACCAGCCCTCAAGTTGCCCCAAGGTGGCCCCACAGGTTGCTCGGTTCGGACCAACACTCGAAGGAGCACTGGCCCGG
>NC_041383.1:644611896-644643352 GCF_002162155.2 Triticum dicoccoides | reverse complement strand
GGGGGGGGCTAAAATAAAGATGACCCTTGGGCTCGCGAAAACCCAAGGGAAAAGGGGGTATAGGTGGCAAATGGTAAAACCAAGGTTGGGCCTTGCTGGAGGAGTTTTATTCAAAGCGAACTGTTAAGGGGGTCCCATAAATCACCCAACTGTGTAAGGAACGCAAAATCCAGGAACATAACACCGGTATGACGGAAACTAGGGCGACAAGAGTGGAACAAGTCACCAGGCATAAGGCCGAGCCTTCCACCCTTTACCAAGTATATAAGGTGCATTAATTTAAACAGGAGATATTGTGATATCCCAAAATATCCATGTTCCGACCAGGAACAAACTTCATCTTCACCTACAACTAACAACGCTATAAGAGGGGCTGAGCAAAAGCGGTGACATAGCCAAACAACGGTTGCTAGGACAGGGTGGTTAGAGGTTTAACATGGCAATAGGGAGGCATGGTAACAGTGGAAGGTAGAACTAACATAGCGATAGAGCGAGTACTAGCAAGCAAAAATAGAAGTGATATCGAAGGTATGGTCATCTTGCCTGCAAGGTTCTCAGAGTTGTCGAAGGCTTGATCCTCGTTAGCGTACTCAATAGGTTCCTCGTGCACGTACTCATCTCCCGGCTCTACCCAAAGCAAGAACACAAGCAAAGGAACCACAATAAATCACGGTGCAATGCACAAGCAACATGATGCAATACATGTCATGCTATGCGAGAGGTGATATGCAATGCAAATGCGTGCTTTAGAAGGAAAGATGATGAACAAGGCATCAACTTGGCAAACCAAGTATGCCGCTGGAAAGTTGAGATGATTTCGGTTGAAATCGATATAAAGATCACCAGATTCGGATGCGCAATTTGAAAATGACAAGCAAGACAAGGTATGATGCAAACTGCTTAAAACAGCAACATGACCACTTGGATGCAAAGTATAAATAAGGTATAGCACCCAAACATATGAACAGAATGCATAGCAGTGATGAATAGGAGATGCCCTACGAAACATGAACACTAAGCTCAATCTATAAACCACTAGAGCATGACTAAAATAGCATGGCAAAGATGCACAAGATAACAGTATCTATAGACTTAGTGGAATTACTAGACATAGCAGAAACAGATTTAACATGGCATCTTTACAAGCTTGATTAACTCACTACCAGGCAAGTCATGGCATGGAACAAGTACTAGCATGAAGTAGGCATGAAAATGAAGCTACTCATGTGCAAAACAATCTCATAGCATGCTTGAAATAATCCACACAAAAAATGACAAGACAACATCATGATGTAAAATGACATGTTCATAAACTTGCTCAAATGCAGAAACTAATGCCACCACTGGATTGGTGGGATTTTTGTACCCCAAAAACATATATAATATGTTAGGGTTGCTGTAGAAAAATCATCACAAATGCACAAAGATACAACCTGCCCTAAATGGTATATAACAGAAATGGCATTTTCCAAATTTGGAAATGTCCAGAAATGGACTTGCCCGAAATGGATAGATTCCATATGCCAGAAATGGAATATTCGCTGAGAACAGAAATAAAACAAATAAAAAAACAGGCTAAGAGAGTATGACAGGTGGGGCCACCCTGTCATACTCACAGTGCAAGAAACGGGAAAAGGGGGGGAAGAAATATGCAGCCGCGGGGGATCGAACCCGGGTCTCCCCGGTGTGGCTCTGCATCGGCAACCACTGGGCTAGGCAGGCGCTACTGATAAGGAAAGGGGTTCGGCCCCTTCTATCTACTGCTACCGCTTCTATCCACACTGAGGAAAACAGAGCACCACAACGGCGCGACCAGAGGCAGCGGAGGGATCACCGGAGCAGCTCCGGCGCCCTAACGGAGCGGCGGATGGGAGCTACGGGGTCGCAAGAGGATCCCGCACTCGCGCTTGGAGCGCACAACACTCAATGGCGACGGAAACACTGCCGGCGACGAGGTCCCGAGCGGGCGGCGACGAGCTAAACCACGACGAGACGCTGGGTTAACGAGCTGCAGAGAGCACGGTTCTACCCTACGTGATACGACGATGCCTATGGACATGCGCAGAGAGGCTAAAGAGGTCGGAGCACTCGCTGGAGACGAGGTCCGACGGCGGCGAGATCGGGCGCCCGCGGCGGCCGCGATTAGATCACGCAAACGAGGGGGAAAAGGGGGCAGGAAGCTGTGCGTGCTCACCACAAGCACGGTGGTGCGCTTGGCTTGGCGGGAGGTGGACGAAGGCGGCGAAGGCGATGGACGAGCTCGTTCGGCGGCCGGGTTCGAAGACGAGGAAGAAGCGGCCATTGCAGGGGCTCCGGCTCCACGTAGTCGACGACGGGGACGTAGTGGACGACGGGGAAGAAGAGGGACACACCAGGCGGGGGAGATGCCGAAGGAGAGCATGTCGGCGACGAGGACGCGCTCTCAGGTGCGCTCGGGACGGAGCGGTTGCGGTGGATCTGGTGGTTCTACTCACCTGGCGGCGGCAATGAGAGGAAGAGGGAAACCCTAGGGGACGTATGGACAAGGAGAGGGGGCTTAAAAGGGCTAGGGCGAGCGGCGCGAGCTCACGCGCGCTCGTGCTCGCGGTCCCCATGGCGACGGCGAGAGGAGAGGGAAAAGGTGGGTGCGGGGAACAGGGTAGGCGCTGACTAGCGGGACCGAACTAGCCACGTGGCGAGGGTCTAGCGGGGGTGCGTGCTTGCGTGGGTGAGAAAAGGCAGGGAGGAGAAGACCGAGCGGGCCGGCTGGCGCGCTGGCTGGGCAGGCGGTTAGCGAGCTGGGCCGGCCTGGGAGGCCGAGGCCTAGGGGGGCTGCTGCGCTGGCTGCAGGCTGCTGCTCTGTTTCTATTTCTATTTTTGTAAACAGAAATAGAAAAAGAAAAGCTCAGGGAAAAAGGAGAGGAGTTAGAGTATACAGAAAATATTCTCAGACTCCTGGAATTATCCACTATTTTAATAAATTGCATTGGGCTTTTTTAGAGGTAGAAAAATAAGACATGTTTGAATATAGTTCAAACTTGTGTCATTTTTGAACGTGACCAAAACAACTTCAAATAAGTAGATATTTGTCAGAGAAGTTTTGGACATGGAGCAAGATTTACAGGGAGAAGATGAACATTAATAGAGAGAGGAAAAATAGCACTTAGCAAAAGAAGGGAGGAAAAGGGAAGGAAGGAGAAGTGATGGTGCAATGGTTTGAAAGGGGGGACAAGGTCATGCCCATGATGCTCATGGCAACAACATAATATGTATGAGATCACAACATGCACATGGTGAGGATGGAATGCAAAATGACAAGAAGCACAAATGCAATATGGTAAGGAGAGCATGACAATGAAAAGAATAAACCACACAACCAAACAAGATGAGGCCAAACATGATAAAACCCACAAGAATTGGATGAAGGTCAAGTTGATATATTGCCAAAATGGGACATGTTACATCTGGGGTGTTACATGCCACAATGAAGATGAAGAAGGAAAAACTTCATGACACCGAGAAACTGATTGGCTACCTTGCAGCTCTCAGTCGGTTTCTATCCAGACTCAGTGAGATATCTTTACCTCTCTACCGACTAATGTAAAATTAGAAAACAAATTAGTTGGATAGATGAAGCTCAAATAGTATTCAAGGATTTAAAGATTTTGTTATCCACTAGAATGGTGTTAGATGAAGGAAATATGCCCTAGAGGCAATAATAAAATTGTTATTTTATATATCCTTGTATCATGGTAAATGTTTATTATTCATGCTAGGATTGTATTAACCGGAAACTTGATACATGTGTGCATACATAGACAAAACACCATGTCCCTAGTAAGCCTCTACTAGACTAGCTCGTTAATCAAAGATGGTTAAGTTTCCTAACCATAGACACGTGTTGTCATTTGATGAATGGGATCACATCATTAGGAGAATGATGTGATGGACAAGACCCATCCGTTAGCATAGCATATTGATCATTCAGTTTTATTGCTATTGCTTTCTTCATGTCAAATACATATTCCTTCGACTATGAGACTATGCAACTCCTGAATACCGAAGGAATGCCTTATGTGCTATCAAATGTCACAATATGAATGGGTGATTATAAAGATGCTCTACAGGTATCTCCGAAGGTGTTTGTTGGGTTGGCATAGATCGAGATTAGGATTTGTCACTCCGAGTATCGGAGAGGTATCTCTGGGCCTTGCAAGCAAAGTGACTAATGAGTTAGTTGCAGGATGATATATTACGGGATGAGTAAGTACACCTGCCGGTAACGACATTGCACTAGGTATGAAGATACCGACGATCGAATCTCGGGCAAGTAACATAGCCTTGTACAAAGGGAATTACGTATGTTGTCATAAAGGTTCGACCGATAAAGATCTTCGTAGAATATGTAGGACGCAATATGTTCATCCAGATTCCGCTATTGGTTATTGACTGGAGAGGTGTCTCGGTCATGTCTACATAGTTCTCGAACTCGTAGGGTTCGCACGCTTAACGTTCGATGACGATATAGTATCATATGAGTTATGTGATTTGGTGACCGAATGTTGTTCAAAGTCCTAGATGAGATCATGAACATAAGGAGGAGTCTCAAAATGGTAGAGAGGTAAATATTGATATATAGGACAATGGTATTCGGACACCGGAAGTGTTCCGGGGGGTACCGGGTATATATAGGGTCACCGGAAGGGGTTCCGAGCAGCCCTAGCAAAGATATGGGCTTAATGGGCCAAGGGAGGGACAGACCAGCCCACAAGGGGCTGGTGCACCCCTCCACCAGGCCGGCCAGCCAAGTCCCTCCTTCCTTCCCCTCCTCAAGGGATAAAGGAAAGGGGGGGCGCCACCTCCCCCTTCCTTCCCCTGGCGCCTATACAAGGAAAGGGGGCCGAACCAGGGCAGAAGCCCAAGTGGGATTCGGCCCCACTTGGGGTGCCCCTTGGCCTCTCCCCTCTCCCTCCCACCTATAAATATGAGGAGGGGGGGCGCCTAGCACATACAACATCAATTGTTAGCCGTGTGCGGCGCCCCCCTCCATAGTTTACACCCCTGATCATATTCTCGCGGTGCTTAGGCGAAGCCCTGTGTGGATCACTTCACCATCACCGTCACCTCGCCGTTGTGATAATGGAACTCATCTACTACCTCGACAACTTGCTGGATCAAGAAGGGGAGGGACGTCACCGAGCTGAACATGTGCAGAACTCGGAGGTGTCGTACTTTCGATACTCGATCGGTGAGATCTAGAAGAAGTTCGACTACATCAACCGCATTGTCAAAGCTTATGGTCTACGATGGTACATGGACACACTCTCCCCCTCGTTGCTATGCATCTCCTAGATAGATCTTGCGTGAGTGTAGGAAAATTTTGAAATTGTATGATACGTTTCCCAACAGTGGCATTCGAGCCAGGTCTATGCGTAGATGATATGCACGAGTAGAACATAAAGAGTTGTGGGCGGTGATCGTCATACTGCTTACCACCAATGTCTTATTTTGATTTGGCGGTATTGTTGGATGAAGCGGCCCGGACCAACCTTACATGACCACGTTAATGAGACCAGTTCCACCAACAGATATGCAACTAGTTTTGCATAAAGGTGGCTAGCGGGTGTCTGTTTCTCCTACTTTAGTTGAATCGAATTTGACTGCGGCCTGTCCTTGTTGAAGGTTAAAACAACAAACTTGATAAATCACCATTGTGGTTTTGATGCGTATGTATGAACGGTTCTTGCTAGAAGCCCGTAGCAGCCACGTAAAATTTGCAACAACAAAGTAGAGGACGTCTAACTTGTTTTTGCAGTGCATGTTGTGATGTGATATGGTCAAGACATGATGTGATATACGTTGTTGTATGAGATGATCATGTTTTGTTAAAAGTTATTGGCAACCGGCAGGAGCCTTATGGTTGTCTCTTTATTGTATGAAATGCAAACGCCATGTAATTGCTTTACTTTATCACTATGTGTTAGCGATAGTTGTAGAAGCAATAGTTGGAGAGACGACCATGATGCAACGATGGAGATCAAGGTATCGAGCCGGTGACGATGGAGATCATGATGATGCTGGAGATGGAGATCAAAAGCACAAGATGATGATGGCCATATCATGTCACATATTTTGATTGCATGTGATGTTTATCTTTTATGCATCTTATTTTGCTTAGTACGGTGATAGCATTATAAGATGATCCCTTCACTAAATTTCAAGATATAAGTGTTCTCCCTGAGTATGCACCGTTGCGACAGTTCGTCGTGTTGAGACACCACGTGATGATCGGGTGTGATAGACTCTATGTTCAAATACAATGGGTGCAAGACAGTTTTGCGCATGCGGAATACTCGGGTTAAACTTGACGAGTCTGGCATGTACAAATATGGCCTCGGAACACTGGAGACCAAAAGGTCGAACGTGAATCATATAGTAGATATGATCAACATAGAGATGTTCACCATTGATGACTACTCCATCTCACATGATGATCAGACATGGTTTAGTTGATTTGGATCACGTATCATTTAGATGACTTGAGGGATGTCTATCTTAGTGGGAGTTCTTAAGTAATTTGATTAATTGAACTTAATTTATCATGAACTTAGTCCTGGTAGTATTTGCAAATTATGTCATAGATCAATAGCTCGCGATGTAGCTCCCCGTTTATTTCTGATATGTTCCTAGAGAAAAATAAGTTGGAAGATGATAGTAACAATGATGCGGACTGGGTCCGCGATCTAAGGATTATCCTCATTACTGCACAGAAGAATTATGTCCTTGATGCACCGCTAGGTGACAGACCTATTGCAGGAGCGGATGCAGACGTTATGAACGTTTGGCAAGCTCGGTATGATGACTACTTGATAGTTTAGTGCACCATACTTTACGGCTTAGGATTGGGGCTGCAAAGACGTTCTGAACGCCATGGAGAATATAAGATGTTCCAACAGCTGAAATTGGTATTTAAGACTCATGCTCGTGTCGAGAGGCATGAGACCTCTGACAAGTACTTTGCCTACAAGATGGAGGAGAATAGCTCAGCCAGTGAGCATGTGCTCAGAATGTCTGGGTACTACAATTGCTTGAATCAAATGGGAGTTAATCTTCCAGATAAGATAGTGATTGACAGAGTTCTCTAGTCACTATCACCAAGCTACTAGAACTTTGTGATGAACTATAATATGCAAGGGATGACAAAAATGATTCCCGAGCTCTTCGCAATGCTGAAATCGGCGAAGGTAGAAATCAAGAAAGAGCATCAAGTGTTGATGGTTAACAAGACCGCTAGTTTCAAGAAAAAGGGCAAGGGAAAGAAAGGGAACTTCAAGAAGAATTGCAAGCAAGTTGCCACTCCCGTGAAAAAGCACAAAGCTGGACCTAAGCCTGAAATTGAGTGCTTCTACTGCAAAGGAATTGTCACTGGAAGCAGAACTGCCCCAAATACTTGCCGGAAAAGAAGGATGGCAAAGTGAACAAAGGTATATTTGATATACATGTTATTGATGTGTACTTTACTAGTGTTCATAGTAGCCCATGGGTATTTGATACCGGTTCAGTTGCTAAGATTAGCAACTCGAAACAGGAGTTGCAAAATGAACAGAGACTAGTTAAGGGCGAGGTGACGATGTGTGTTGGAAGTGATTCCAAGGTTGATAAGATCACCATCGCATACTCCCTCTACCTTCGAGATTAGTGTTGAACCTAAATAAATGTTATTTTGTGTTTGCGTTGAGCACAAATATGATTGGATCATGTTTATTGCAATATGGTTATTCATTTAATTCAAAGAATAATTGTTGTTCTATTTACATGAATAAAACCTTCTATGCTCATACGTCCAATGTAAAGGGTTTATTGAATATCGATCGTAGTAATACATATATTCATAATATTGATGCCAATAGATGCAAAGTTGATAATGATAGTGCGACATATTTGTGGCACTGCTGTTTAGGTCATATTGGTGTAAAGTGTATGAAGAAACTCCATGCAAATGGGCTTTTGGAATCACTTGATTATGAATCATTTGATACTTGCGAACCATGCCTGATGGGCAAGATGACTAAAACTCTGTTCTCCGGGACAATGGAGCAAGCATATGACTTATTGGAAATAATACATACTGATGTATGCGGTCCAATGGGTGTTGAGGCTCGCAGCGGGTATCGTTATTTTCTGACTTTCATAGATGATTTGAGCAGATATGGGTATATCTACTTAATGAAACACAAGTCTGAAACATTTGAAAAGTTCAAAGAATTTCAGAGTGAAGTGGAGAATCATCGTAACAAGAAAATAAAGTTTCTACAATATGATTGCGGAGGCGAATATTTGAGTTATGAGTTTGGCCTTCATTTAAAACAATGTGGAATAGTTTCACAACTCACGCCACCTGGAACACCACAGCGTAATGGTGTGTCCGAACGTTGTAACCGTACTTTATTAGATATGGTGCGATCTATGATGTTTCTTAACGATTTACCACTATCGTTTTGGGGTTATGCATTAGAGACAGCTGCATTCACGTTAAATGGGGCACCGGCTAAATCTGTTGAGACAACACCATATGAACTGTGGTTTGGCAAGAAACCTAAGTTGTCGTTTCTTAAAGTTTGGGGTTGCGACACTTATGTCAAAAGGCTTCAGCCTGATAAGCTCGAACCCAAATCGGAGAAGTGCATCTTCATAGGATACCTAAGGAAACAATTGGGTACACCTTCTACCACAGATCCGAAGTCAAGATCTTTGTTGCCGAGAATGGAACCTTTCTAGAGAAGGAGTTTCTCTCGAAAGAAGTGAGTGGGAGGAAAGTAGAACTTGATGAGGTAATAGTACCTTCTCTCGAATTGGAAAGTAGCACATCAGTGAAATTTGTTCCCGTGATGCCTACACCAACTAGAGAGGAAGCTAATGATGATGATCATGAAACTTCGGATCAAGTTACTACTGGACCTCGTAGGTCGAACAGAGCACGTTCCGCACCAGATTCGTACGATAATCATGTCCCGAAAGTCATGTTATTAGACCATGGTGAACCTACGAACTATGAAGAAGCTATGATGAGCCCAGTTTCGGGCTTGAGGCCATGAAATCTGAGATAGGATCCATGTATGAGAACAAAGTGTGGACTTTGGTGGACTTGCCCGATGATCAGCAAGCCATTGAGAATAAATGGATCTTCAAGAGGAGGACGGACGCTGATGGTAGTGTTACTATCTACAAAGCTCGACTTGTCGCAAAAGGTTACCGACAAGTTCAAGGTGTTAACTACGATGAGATTTTCTCACTCTTAGCGATGCTTAAGTTTGTCCGAATCAAGTTAGCAATTGCCGCATTTTATGAAATCTGGAAAATGGATGTCAAAACTGCATTCCTTAATGGATTTCTTTAAGAAGGGTTGTATATGATGCAACCAAAAGGTTTTATCGATCCTAAAGGTGCTAACATAGTGTGCAAACTCCAGCGATCTATCTATGGACTGGTGCAAGCATCTCGGATTTGGAATATACGCTTTGATAAGACAATCAAAGCATATGGTTTTATACACACTTATGGTGAAGCTTGTATTTACAAGAAAGTGAGTGGAAGCTCTGTAGCATTTCTGATATTATATGTGGATGACATACTATTGATTGGAAATGATGTAGAATTTCTGGATAGCATAAAAGGATATTTGAATAAGAATTTTTAAACGAAAGACCTCGGTTAAGCTAGTTACATATTGGGCATCAAGATCTATAGAGATAGCTCAAGATGCTTGATAAGACTTTCAGTGAGTACATACCTTGACAAGATTTTGAAGGAGTTCTTTCCTATATTGTAAGGTGTGAAGTTGAGTAAAGAATCGAAAACCAACCACGACACAAGATAAAGAGAGAATGAAAGTCATTCCCTATGCCTCGGCCATAGGTTCTATAAAGTATGCCATGCTGTGTACCAAACCTGTTGTGTACCTTGCCATGAGTTTGGCAAGGGGGTACAATAGTGATCCAGGAATAGATCACTGGACAATGGTCAAAATTATCCTTAGTTACCTTAAAGAGGACTAAGGAAATGTTTCTCGGTTATGAAGGTGATAAAGAGTTCGTCATAAAGAGTTACGTCGATGCAAGCTTTCACACTGATCTAGATGACTCTGAGTCTCAATCTAGATACATATTAAACGTGGGAGCAATTAGCTAGAGTAGCTCCATGCAGAGCATTGTAGACATAGAAATTTGCAAAATACATATGGATCTGAATGTGGCAGGCCCATTGACCAAACTTCTCTCACAAGCAAAACATGATCACACCTTAGTACTCTTTGGGTGTTAATCACATAGTGATGTGAACTAGATTATTGACTCTAGTAAATCCTTTGAGTGTTGGTCACATGGCGATGTGAACTATGGGTGTTAATCACATAAAGATGTGAACTATTGGTGTTAAATCACATGGCGATGTGAACTAGATTATTGACTCTAGTACAAGTGGGAGACTACAGGAAATATGCCCTAGAGGCAATAATAAAGTTGTTATTTTATATTTCCTTATATGATGATAAATGTTTATTATTCATGCTAGAATTCTATTAACCAGAAACTTGATGCATGTGTGGATACATAGACAAAACACCGTGTCCCTAGTAAGCCTCTACTAGACTAGCTCGTTAATCAAAGATGGTTAAGTTTCCTAACCATAGACATGTGTTGTCATTTGATGAACGGGATAACATCACTAGGAGAATTATGTGATGGACAAGACCCATCCGTTAGCATAGCATATTGATCGTTCAGTTTTATTGTTATTGCTTTCTTCATGTCAAGTACATATTCCTTCGACTATGAGACTATGCAATTCCCGGATACCGGAGGGATGCCTTGTATTCTATCAAACGTCACAACGTAAATTGGTGATTATAAAGATGCTCTACAGGTATCTCTGAGGTGTTTGTTTGGTTGGCATAGATCAAGATTAGTATTTGTCACTCCGAGTATCGGAGAGGTATCTCTAGGCCCTCTCGGTAATACACATCATAAGAAGCCTTGCAAACAAAGTGACTAATGAGTTAGTTGCAGGATGATGTATTACGGAACGAGTAAAGAGTCTTGCTGGTAACGAGATTGAACTAGGTATGAATATATGATGATCGAATCTCGGGCAAGTAACATACCAATGGACAAAGGGAATTACGTATGTTGTCATAACGGTTCGACCGATAAAGATCTTCGTAGAATATGTAGGAGCCAATATGGGAATCCAGGTTCCTCTATTGGTTATTGACCAGAGAGGTGTCTCAGTCATGTCTACATAGTTCTCGAACCCGTAGGGTCCGCATGCTTAACGTTCGATGACGATATAGTATTATATGAGTTATGTGATTTGGTGACCGAATTTTGTTTGGAGTCCCGGATGAGATCACGGACATGACGAGGAGTCTCAAAATGGTCGAGAGTTAAATATTGATATATAGGATGATGGTATTCGGACATCCGAAGTGTTCCGGAGGGTACCGGCTACATATAGGGTCACCGAAAGGGGTTCCGGGCACCCCCGGCAAAGATATGGGCTTAATGGGCCAAGGGAGGGACACACCAGCACACAAGGGGCTGGTGCACCCCTCCACCAGGCCGGCCAGCCCTAGGGAAAGGAATGGGGGAAGGGAAAGTCCCTCCTTCCTTCCCCTCCTCAAGGGAGAAAGGAAAGGGGAGGGGGCGCCACCTCCCCCTTCCTTCCCCTGGCGCCTATACAAGGAAGGGGGGACGAACCAGGGCAGGAGCCCAAGTGGGATTCGGCCCCACTTGGGGCACCCCTTGGCCTCTCCCCTCTCCCTCCCACCTATATATATGAGGAGGGACGCGCCTAGCACATACAACATCAATTGTTAGCCGTGTGTGGCGCCCCCCTCCATAGTTTACACCCCGGTCATATTCTCACGGTGCTTAGGCAAAGCCCTGTGCGGATTACTTCACCATCACCGTCACCATGCCGCCGTGCTGACGGAACTCATCTACTACCTCGGCAACTTGCTAGATCAAGAAGTCGAGGGACGTCACTGAGATGAACGTGTGGAGAACTCAGAGGTGCCGTAGTTTCGGTACTCGATCAGTCAGAGCTAGAAGAAGTTCGACTACATCAACCGTGTTGTCAAACGCTTCTGCTTACGGTCTACGAGGATATGTGGACACACTCTCCCCCTTGTTGCTATGCATCTCCTAGATAGATCTTGCGTGAGCGTTGGAAAATTTTGAAATTGCATGCTACGTTTCCCAACATTAGATGCACCTATAGAAAAAGAGCCATTGCTCTTATACATAACTGCAACTAATCAAGTGGTTAACGTAGTGCTCACAGTCGAGCAAGAAGAAGAAGTTATATCTCTGAGTGTACAAAGGTCCATTCATTATGTCTTAGAAGTTTTAGCTCTTTCAAAGCAATGTTACCCACCCTATGAAAAGCTTGTCTATGACACCTTTCTAGCTGCAAAGAAGTTGGTTCACTACTTTCAAGAACACTCGATCACAGTTGTGAGTGACGCTCCCTTGTCTCGGAATGTAAACAATCGGGATGCAATTGGCTGAGTGGCAAAATGGGCTACTGAATCACTGCCTCATGACATAAAATTTGAAGTGATGAAAGCAATTAAGTCGCAAGCTCTTGCAGACTTCATCACCTAGTGGACAAAGCCTAGCACCCGCTCAACCAAGTTCAGT
This sequence comes from Triticum dicoccoides, assembly GCF_002162155.2. Classification (NCBI taxonomy): domain Eukaryota; kingdom Viridiplantae; phylum Streptophyta; class Magnoliopsida; order Poales; family Poaceae; genus Triticum; species Triticum dicoccoides. Next base: position 644,630,675 of record NC_041383.1, on the reverse strand, counting down.
TAGATCATTGGACAATGTTTTTTGATGGATCCAAGATGCTAGCTAGTATGGGGGCTGGAGTAGTTTTGATCTCACTGAAAAGGTGTCAAACTTAATCATGTGCTCGAAATTCACTTCACTGTCTCAAACAACAAGGCCGAATACGAGGTCTGTTGTATGGTGTTCGCATGTCTATTTCACTCTGTATCCATTGTTTGTTAGTTTATGAAGATTTGAATTTACTTGTTAATCAAGAGATGAAGGCTTGGGATGTTTGCAGCCCCGCAATGACAGCATGTTGCAATGTAGTCAGAAAACTTGAGAAAAACTTTGAAGGACTAGAGCTACATTATATGTCGAGAGGAGAAAATCAAGTAGCTAACAATCTGGAAAGATGGAATATACTCAGAAGTTTGTTTCTGAAAGCATCTTTCTTGACCATTTCCACACCCCGGTTGTCAAGGAGAACCCATTCCACAAAGAAGATCAACCATCCGTCGGCACTTGAGTGCCTGTGGACATGGAGATCCCTGCAGTAATTGATTTGGTACAAGAAATCATAGTCATAACTCCCGAGTAGACGTTTGATACGTCCATTTTGCATCATTCTTTTATATCGATATTTATTGCATTATGGGCTGTTATTTCACGTTATGTCACAATACTTATGTCCATTCTCTCTTATTTTACAAGGTTTAACATGAAGAGGGAGAATGCCTGCAGTTGGGATTCTGGGCTGGAAAAGGAGCAAATATTGGAGACCTATTCTGCACAGCTCCAAAAGTCCTGAAACTCCACGAAAGTCATTTTTGGAATTAATAATAATTATTCAGCGGAAGAAATACCTGAGGGGGGCCACCCACCGTCCACGAGAGTGGGGGGCACGCCCACCCTTATAAGGCGCGCCTCCTGCCTCGTGGGCCACCTGGCAGCCCTTTGGTGCCCATCTTCTGCTATATGAAGTCTTTTACCCTAGAAAAAATCATAAGCAATCTTACAGGACAAAACTCCGCCGCCACGAGGCGGAACCAATCTAGGGCTCTAGCGGAGCTGTTCTGCCGGGGAAACTTCCCTCCGGGAGGGGGAAATCATCACGATCGTCATCACCAACGATCTTCTCATTGGGAGGGGGTCAATCTCCATCTACATCTTCACCAGCACCATCCCCTCTCAAACCCTAGTTCATCTCTTGTATCCAATCTTTGTACCAAAACCTCAGATTGGTACCTGTGGGTTGCTAGTAGTGTTGATTACTCCTTGTAGTTGATGCTAGTTGGTTTATCCGGTGGAAGATCATTTGTTCAGATCCTTAATGCATATTAATACTCCTATGATCATGAACATGAATATGCTTGGTGAGTAGTTATGTTTGTTCCTGAGGACATGGGTGAAGTCTTGCTATTAGTAGTCATGTGAATTTGGTATTTGTTCGATATTTTGATGAGATGTATGTTGTCTCTCCTCTAGTGGCGTTATGTGAACATCGACTACATGAAACTTCACCATTATTTGGTCCTGGAGGAAGGCATTGGGAAGTAATAAGTAGATGATGGGTTGCTAGAGTGACAGAAGCTTAAACCCTAGTTTATAAGTTGCTTCGTAAGGGGCTGATTTGGATCCATATGTTTCATGCTATGGTTAGGTTTACCTTAATACTTCTTTTGTAGTTGCGGATGCTTGCAATAAGGGTTAATCATAAGTGGGATTCTTGCACAAGAAAGGGCAGTACCCAAGCACCGGTCCACCCACATATCAAATTATCAAAGTAACGAACATGAATCATATGAGCGTGATGAAGACTAGCTTGACGATAATTCCCATGTGTCCTCGGGGGCGCTTTTCTCATTATAAGAACTTGTCCAGGCTTGTCCTTTGCTACCAAAAGGATTGGGCCACCTTGCTGCACCTTATTTACTTTTATTTCTTGTTACCCGTTACCAATTATCTTATCACAAAACTATCTGTTACCTACAATTTCAGTGCTTGCAGAGAATACCTTACTGAAAACTACTTGTCATTTCCTTCTGCTCCTTGTTGGGTTCGACACTCTTACTTATCGAAAGGACTACGATAGATCCCTACACTTGTGGGTCATCAAGACTCTTTTCTGGCACCGTTGCCGGGGAGTGAAGCGCCATTGGTGAGTGGAACTTGGTAAGGAAACATTTATATAGTGTGCTGAAATTTACTGTCACTTGTTGCTATGGAAACTAATCCTTTGAGGGGATTATTCGGGGTATCTTCACCCCGACCAGTATAGCAAAGAGTTGCTCCTCAACCTACTAATCCTACTGAAAATGTTTACTTTGAAATTCCTTTGGGTATGATAGAGAAACTGCTAGCTAATCTCTTTATAGGAGATGGGACATTGCATCCCGATTTACACCTTATCTATGTGGATGAAGTTTGTGGATTATTTAAGCTTGCAGGTATGCCCGATGATGTTGCTAAGAAGAAGATCTTCCCTTTATCTTTGAAAGGAGATGCATCGACATGGTATAGGCTATGTGATGATACGGGATCTTGGGACTATAAACGATTGAAATTGGAATTTCACCAGAAGTTTTATCCTATGCATCCTGTTCATCGTGATCGTAATTATATATATAATTTTTGGCCTCGCGAAGGAGAAAGTAATGCTCAAGCTTGGGGGAGGCTTAAGTCAATGTTATATTCATGCCCCAATCATGAGCTCTCAAGAGAAATGATTATTCAAAAAAATTATGCTCGGCTTTCTCTCAATGATCGAGCCATGCTCGACACTTCTTGTGCTGGCTCTTATATGATGAAGACTATTAAATTCAAGTGGGACTTATTGGAAAGAATTAAACGCAACTCTGAAGATTGGGATTCCTACGATGGTAAGGAGTCAGGTATGACACCTAAGTTTTATTGTGTTAAATATTTTATGGATACCGATGCTTTTCATGGATTTAGCACTAAATATGGACTTGACTCTGAGATAGTAGCTTCTTTCTGTGAATCATTTGCTACTCATGTTGATCTCCCTAAGGAGAAGTGGTTTAAATATAATCCTCCCACTGAAGTAAAAGTAGTTGCACCTGTTACAGTTGAAGAAAACACTATCACTTATAATGATCCTATTGTTCCTACTACTTATGTTGAGAAACCACCTTTCCTTGTTAGGATAAAGGATCACGCTAAAGCTTCAACTGTGGTTCGTAAGGTTAATACTAGAACATATACACCTCCTGAGCAAATTAAAGTTGAACCTAGTATTGCTATGGTTAAAGATCTCTTGGCTGATAATATTGATGGACATGTTATTTACTTTTGTGATGAAGCTGCTAATATTGCTAGACCCGATGCTAAGAAACATAGACCTGTTGTAGGCATGCCCGTTATTTCTGTTCAAATAGGAGATCATTGTTATCATGGCTTATGTGATATGGGTGCTAGTGCTAGTGCAATACCTTTTTCCTTATATGAAGAAATTATGCATGATATTGCACCTGCTGAGGTAGAAGAAATTGATGTTACAATTAAGCTTGCAAATAGAGATACTATTTCACCAATTGGGATTGTTAGAGATGTCAAAGTCTTGTGTGGGAAAGTTAAATATCCTGCTAATTTTCTTGTTCTTGGTTCCCCACAAGATAGCTTTTGTCCCATTATATTTGGTAGACCCTTCTTGAATACTGTCAATGCTAAGATTAATTGCGAAAAGGATGTTGTTACAATTGGCTTGGGGGATATGACACATGAGTTTAATTTTGCTAAGTTTCATAGACAACCCCATGATAAAGAATTGCCTAGTAAGGATGAAATTATTGGTCTTGCTTCTATTGCCGTGCCTCCTAATGATCCTTTAGAACAATATTTGCTAGACCATGAAAATGATATGTTTATGAATGAAAGAAGGGAAATAGATGAAGTATTCTTTAAACAAGGTCCTATTTTGAAACACAACTTGCCTGTTGAAATCTTAGGGGATCCTCCTCCACCCAAGGGTGATCTCGGTTTTGAGCTTAAACCATTACATGATACTCTTAAATATGCTTATCTTGATGAAAAGAAGATATATCATGTTATTATTAGTGCTAACCTTTCAGAGCAGGAAGAGAAAAGATTATTGAAAACTCTGAAGAAGCATCGTGCTGCTATTGGATATACTCTCGATGATCTTAAGGGCATTAGTCCCACTCTATGCCAACACAAAATAAATTTGGAAGAAGATGCCAAACCAGTTAGAGATCATCAACGATGGTTAAATCCTAAGATGAAAGAAGTGGTAAGAAAGGAAATACTAAATCTCCTCGAGGCAGGTATAATTTATCCCGTTGTTGATAGTCAGTGGGTAAGTCCTGTCCATTGTGTCCCTAAGAAGGGAGGTATTACTGTCGTTCCTAATCATAAAGATGAACTGATCCCGCAAAGAATTATTACAAGTTATAGGATGGTAATTGATTTCCGTAAATTAAATAAAGCTACTAAGAAAGATCATTACCCTTTACCTTTTATTGATCAAATGCTAGAGAGACTATCCAAACATACACATTTCTGCTTTCTAGATGGTTACTCTGGTTTCTCTCAAATACCCGTGTCAGCGGATGATCAAGCAAAGACTACTTTTACTTGCCCTTTCGGTACTTTTTCTTATAGACGTGTGCCTTTTGGTTTATGTAATGCACCTGCTACCTTTCAAAGATGCATGATGGCTATATTCTCTAACTTTCGTGAAAATATTTGTGAGGTATTCATGGATGATTTCTCCGTTTATGGATCCTCCTTTGATGATTGCTTGAGCAACCTTGATCGAGTTTTGCAGAGATGCGAAGATACTAGTATTGTTTTGAATTGGTAAAAGTGTCACTTTATGGTTAATGGAGGCATTGTCTTTGGGCATAAAATTTCTTAAAGAGGTATTGAAGTTGATAAAGCTAAAATTGATGCTATTGAAAAGATGTCGTGTCCCAAGGACATTAAAGGTATACGAAGTTTCCTTGGTCATGCCAGTTTTTATAGGAGGTTCATTAAGGACTTTTCTAAAATCTCTAGGCCTCTGACTAATTTACTGTAAAAAGATATTCCTTTTGTCTTCAATGATGATTGTGTAGAAGCAATTTGAAATACTTAAGAAAGCTTTGATTTCTGCACCTATTTTTCAGCCACCTGATTGGAATTTACCCTTTGAAATTATGTGTGATGCTAGCGATTATGCTATAGGTTCTGTTCTAGGGCAAAGAGTTGATAAGAAATTAAATGTTATTCAATATGCTAGTAAAACTCTAGACACTGCCCAGAGAAATTACGCTACCACTGAAAAAGAATTCTTAGCAGTTGTATTTGCATGTGATAAGTTCAGACCTTATATTGTTGATTCTAAAGTAACTATTCGCACTGATCATGATGCTATTAAATATCTGATGGAAAAGCTAAACCTAGACTTATTAGATGGGTTCTCTTGCTACAAGAATTTGATTTGCATATTATTGATAGAAAGGGAGCTAGGAACCCCGTTGCAGACAACTTGTCTAGGTTAGAGAATATTCTTGATGACCCACTACCTATTGATGATAGTTTTCCTGATGAACAATTAGTTGTCATAAATGCTTCTCGTACTGCTCCATGGTATGTTGATTATGCTAATTACATTGTTGCTAAATTTATACCACCTAGCTTCACATACCAGCAAAAGAAAAAGGTTTTCTATGATTTAATACATTACTTCTAGGATGACCCACACCTTTATAAAGAAGGAGTAGATGGTGTTATTAGACGTTGTGTACCTGAGCATGAACAGGAACAGATCCTACGCAAGTGTCACTCTGAGGCATATGGAGGACACCACGCTGGAGATAGAACTGCACATAAGGTATTGCAATCCGGTTTTTATTGGCCTACTCTCTTCAAAGATGACCATAAGTTTGTCTTGTCTTGTGATGAATGTCAGAGAATTGGTAATATTAGTAGACATCAAGAAATGCATATGAATTATTCTCTTGTTATTGAACCGTTTGATGTTTGGGGCTTCGATTATATGGCACCTTTTCCTGCCTCTAATGGATATACACATATTTTAGTTGTTGTTGATTACGTTACTAAGTGGGTAGAAGCTATTCCAACTAGTAGTGCTGATCATAACACCTCTATTAAGATGCTTAAAGAAGTTATTTTTCCAAGGTTTGGAGTCCCTAGATATCTCATGACTGATGATAGTTCACATTTTATTCATGGTGCTTTTCGTAAAATGCTTGCTAAGTATGATGTTAATCATAGAATTGCATCTCCATATCACCCACAGTCTAGTGTTCAAGTAGAGTTGAGTAATAGAGAGTCCAAATTAATTTTGCAAAAGACTGTTAATAGATCTAGAAAGAATTGGTCCAAAAAACTTGATGATGCATTATGGGCTTATAGAACTGCATATAAGAATCCTATGGCTATGTCTCCATATAAAATGGTTTATGGAAAAGCATGTCACTTACCTCTCGAACTAGAACATAAGGCATATTGGGCCATTAAAGAGCTCAATTATGATTTCAAACTTGCCGGTGAGAAGAGGTTATTCGACATTAGCTCACTTGATGAATGGAGAACCCAAGCCTATGAGAATGCCAAGTTGTTTAAAGAAAAAGTTAAAAGATGGCATGACAAAAGGATACAAAAGCATGAGTTTAGTGTAGGTGATTAGGTGTTGCTATTCAACTCTCGTTTAAGATTTTTTGCAGGAAAACTTCTCTCTAAATGGGAAGGCCCTTACATCATTGAGGAGGTCTATCGTTCTGGTGCCATAAAAATCAATAACTTCGAAGGCACACATCCGAAGGTGGTGAACGGTCAAAGAATCAAACATTATATCTCAGGTAATCCTATAAATGTTGAAACTAATATTATTGAAACCGTGACACCGGAGGAATACATAAGAGACACTTTCCAGAATGTTTTAGACTCCGAAAAGGAATAGGTATGTGGTACGGTAAGTAAACCGACTCCAAAACAATTCCAATAGCATTTTTTCTCCGTTTTGGAATATTTAAGAAAAATAGGAAAAATAAGAAGTAGTCGGGGAAGGACACGAGGCGTCCACGAGGGTGGAGGGCGCGCCCTACCTTACTGGGCGCGTCCCCCTGTCTCGTGGGCACCTTGTGTGCTCTCCGGACTCCGTTTTCTTGCACGATACTTCTTTCGGTGAGTAAAAATTCATTATATAATCTCCTGAAGGTTTTGACCAACGTATCACGCAAAAATCTCCTGTCTTTGTTTCGAGTTGTTTTTCTGACAGATCTAGAGCACCATGATGTCTTCAAGCGCTCCCAAGGACAAGTTTTTCTAGAGGGTCATCAACCCCTATCTCGCAGAGGTGCTGCATTACCCTCAAACCATCGAGATGCGTGAGGGGGTGCTGCACATCCGCGACGTGGAGGGACCAAGGAGTACCAGAAGCGTGGAGACAAAGCTCAAAGCGATGGAACAACAAGTTTTCAAGTGCCAAGGGATGGTGGAGCGTAGACTTAACGCTAACCAGATGATGATCACGAAGTTCACCAACAACCACAATCTGGGCGCCAAGAACACTGGGGAGACCATCTTCAAGATTCATGAGAAAATCGAGCACCTCCAAGCCCAGATCTATGACCTGCAAAACCAAAACTATGAGTATGAATATAGATTCAAGAGGATGAGTTTGGCTGCAGATTTGAGGATCCCGGAGACTCGATCATCCTTCTATGATGGTGAGCCTATGCCTTGGAAGACGGACGACAAGCCTACATCATCAACAACTCCTTCTGCACCACCTCCGAGGACATAATCACATGGGTATGGGCACTCCCCTCGGCAACTGCCAAGCTTGGGGGAGGTGCCCCGGTATCGTATCACCATCACACTCCTATCTTTACCATTTTACTTAGTTTGATCCTTTTGGTAATATCTTGATCTAGTAGAATAAAGTTTTGGTATGAATTAGTTTTGAGTTTTGCGTTGTGATCCCTCTATGTAATCGAGTCCGTGAGCTATATAATAAAGATTAGTGTTGAGTCAAGGGCTTTGCTATCTTGCTATGATCTTAAGTGCATAAAGAGAATATAAACAAATAAAAGAGAACCATATTGATCTTATGGATAGTAATGACTTCATATATAGAGAGTATGAGGCTTAAAAGTTGTTGAGAGTTGGCAAACATAGTTCTGGTCATCGTTGCAATTAATAGGAAGTAATAAAGAAAGAGAGGTTCTCACATATAAATATACTATCTTGGACATCTTTTATGATTGTGAGCACTCATTAAAGTATGACATGCTAAAGAGTTGATGTTGGACAAGGAAGACAACATATTGGGTTATGTTTTCTCACATCTCAGTTAAAGTATATTGTCATGCATCATTCAAACATGTTGAGCTTGACTTTCCCCCTCATGCTAGCCAAATTGCTTGCACCAAGTAGAGATACTACTTGTGCTTCCAATTATCCTTAAACCCAGTTTTGCCATGAGAGTCCACCATACCTACCTATGGATTGAGTAAGATCCTTCAAGTAAGTTGTCATGTTGCATGCAATAAAAATTGCTCTCTAAATATGTATGACTTATTAGTGCGGAGAAAATAAGCTTTATACGATCGTGTGATATGGAAGTAATAAAAGCGATGAACTGCATAATAAAGGTTCATATCACAAATGGCAATATAAAGTGACGTTCTTTTGCATTAAGATTTCGTGCATCCACCCAAAAAGCACATGACAACCTCTGCTTCCCTCTGCGAAGGGCCTATCTTTTACTTTATGTCTTTTACATTATGGAAGAGTCAAGGTGATCTTCACCTTTCCCTTTTACATTTTATCCTTTGGCAAGCACCTCATGTTGGAAAGATCCTGGTATATATATCCAATTGGATGTAAGTTGGCATGAACTATTATTGTTGACATTACCCTTGAGGTAAAACGTTGGGAGGCAACACTATAAGCCCCTATCTTTCTCTGTGTCCGATTAAAACTCTAGAACCATAAGTATTGCGTGAATGTTAGCAATTGTGGAAGACTAAATGATAGTTGAGTATGTGGACTTGCTGAAAAGCTCTATTGTTGACTCTTTCCTATGTTATGATAAATTGCAATTGCTTCAATCACTGAGATTATAGTTTGTTAGTTCTCAATGAAGTTTCTGATTCATACTTGATATTGTGAATAGATTGTTACTTGAGCATAAGAAATCATATGACAAAATCTATATATGTTGCTGTTATGAGAATGATCATGATGCCCTCATGTCCGTATTTTATTTTTATCGACACCTCTATCTCTAAACATGTGGACATATTTTTCGATATCGGCTTCCGCTTGAGGACAAGCGAGGTCTAAGCTTGGGGGAGTTGATACGTCCATTTTGCATCATGCTTGTATATTGATATTTATTGCATTATGGGCTGTTATTTCACGTTATGTCACAATACTTCTGGCCATTCTCTCTTATTTTACAAGGTTTAACATGAAGAGGGAGAATGCCGGCAGCTGGGATTCTGGGTTGGAAAAGGAGCAAATATTGGAGACCTATTCTGCACAGCTCCAAAAGTACTGAAACTCCAGGAAGTCATTTTTGGAATTAATGATAATTATTCAGCCGAAGAAATACCTGAGGGGGGCCACCCACCGTCCAAGACGGTGGGGGGGGGGCGCCCACCCTTACAGGGCACGCCCCCCTACCTCATGGGCCACCTGGGAGCCCTCCGGTGCCCATCTTCTGCTATATGAAGTATTTTACCCTGGAAAAAATCATAAGCAAGCTTACGGGACGAAACTCTGCCGCCACAAGGCGGAACCAATCTAGGGCTCCGGTGGAGCTGTTCTGCCGGGGAAACTTCCCTCCGGGAGGGGGAAATCATCACGATCGTCATCACCAACGATCCTCTCATTGGGAGGGGGTCAATCTCCATCAACATCTTCACCAGCACCATCTCCTCTCAAACCCTAGTTCATCTCTTGTATCCAATCTTTGTACCAAAACCTCAGATTGGTACCTGTGGGTTGCTAGTAGTGTTGATTACTCCTTGTAGTTGATGCTAGTTGGTTTATCCGGTGGAAGATCATTTGTTCAGATCCTTAATGCATATTAATACTCCTCTGATCATGAACATGAATATGCTTTGTGAGTAGTTATGTTTGTTCCTGAGGACATGGGTGAAGTCTTGCTATTAGTAGTCATGTGAATTTGGTATCCGTTCGATATTTTGATGAGATGTATCTTGTCTCTCCTCTAGTGGCGTTATGTGAACGTCAACTACATACACTTCACCATTATTTGGGCCTAGAGGAAGGCATTGGGAAGTAATAAGTAGATGATGGGTTGCTAGAGTGGCAAAAGCTTAAACCCTAGTTTATAAGTTGCTTCGTAAGGGGCTTATTTTGATTCATATGTTGCATGCTATGGTTAGGTTTACCTTAATACTTATTTTGTAGTTGTGGATGCTTGCAATAGGGGTTAATCATAAGTGGGATGCTTGTCCAAGAAAGGGTAGTACCCAAGCACCGGTCCACCCACATATCAAATTATCAAAGTAACGAATGTGAATCATATGAGCATGATGAAAACTAGCTTGACGATAATTCTCATGTGTCCTCGGGAGCGCTTTTCTCATTATAAGAACTTGTCCAGGCTTGTCCTTTGCTACCAAAAGGATTGGTCCACCTTGCTGAACCTTATTTACTTTTATTGCTTGTTACCCGTTACCAATTATCTTATTGCAAAACTATATGTTACCTACAATTTCAATGCTTGCAGAGAATACCTTACTGAAAATTGTTTGTCATTTCCTTTTGCTCCTCGTTGGGTTCGACACTCTTACTTATCGAAAGGACTACGATAGATCCCCTACACCTGTGGGTCATCAATATTGCATTATATTTCTGATCTTATCCAATAAGAATTCCTAGATGATGAAGTGGAGGCTCGGTAGATTGTTTGTCGATCCAAAGCTTACATTGTCATGAATGGTGAACTGTACAAGGAAAGTGAAAGGACATGCAGTGCCCCCATGTGTGGTTTTGGTAATTGATGACATTCTCTATGGACTAATGGTTGCATTGAGTTATATTTGTAGGATTTTTTCATAGGCATTTCTTGAAGTCCATGTGTTGGTTTCAAGGAGTTTATGAGTTGACCAAGGTGCTATTAAGGAATTATCCAAAGATTGGTCATGTGAGTGTTGAGCTTATTGCAAGCATGTCTTGAAGAAGAAGGTTGTGTGATCATTCATATTTACCTTCAGACATCATCCAAATGAAGGGAGTTGGAAAGATTCAAGGTTGATCAAGGTTATTTACAAAGAGTGATTCAAGTTGATCAACACACAAAGCATAGAAGAAGTACCAAGTGGGATCAAGTGATCTCATAGTATGGTAAGCATTGTCCATTACGCTTTGTGTACTAACCCGTGGTCTATGTGAGAGTTCTATGTGGGGTTAGGTATGTTTCCATGGGCTTGCATCAAAAATGGGCTTGCATTAAGAGGTAGATCCCATACAACCCATGGAGGATGACATCTAGTGGTGATCGTCGCCAAGATTGTCGTGTGCAAGTTGATACGTCTCCAACGTATCTATAATTTATGAAGCATTCATGCTATTTTATTATCTGTTTTGAATGATTACGGGCTTTATTATACACTTTTATATTACTTTTGGAACTAACCTATTAACCAGAGGCCCAGTCCATATTGCTGTTTTATTGCCTGTTTCAATATTTCGAAGAAAAGGAATATCAAACGAAGTCCAAACGGAACGAAACCTTCGACAGCATGATTTTTTGGAAGAATATGATCCTGGAGACTTGGAGTTCATGTCAGAAGATCCTCGAGGCAGCCACGAGATAGGAGGCCCCCCCTGTAGGGCGGGCCCCTTGTCTCGTGGGCCCCTCAAGGCTCCCCCGACCGACTTCTTTCGCCTATATAAGCCTATGTACCCTAAAACCATCGAATATCAAGATAGATCGGGAGTTCCGCCGCCGCAAGCCTCTGTAGCCACCAAAAACTCTTGGGAGTCCGTTCTGGCACCCTGCCGGAGGGGGAACCCATCACCGGTGGCCATCTTCATCATCCTGGTGCTATCCATGACGAGGAGGGAGTAGTTCACCCTCGGGGCTGAGGGTATGTACCAGTAGCTATGTGTTTGATCTCTCTCTCTCATGTTCTCTCTATGGCACGATCTTGATGTATCATGAGCTTTGCTATTATAGTTGGATCTTATGATGTTTCTCCCCCTCTACTCTCTTGTGATGAATTGAGTTTCCCTCTTGAAGTTATCTTATTGGATTGAGTCTTTACTTTGAGAAAACTTGATGTATGTCTTGTCGTGCTTATCTGTGGTGACAATGGGATTTCACGTGCCACTTGATGTATGTTTTGGTGACCAACTTGCGGGTTCCGCCCATGAACCTATGCATAGGGGTTGGCACACGTTTTCTTGACTCTTCGGTAGAAACTTTGGGGCACTCTTTGAAGTACTTTGTGTTGGTTGGATGAATCTGAGATTGTGTGATGCATATCGTATAATCATGCCCATGGATACTTGAGGTGACAATGGAGTATCTAGGTGACATTAGGGTTTTGGTTCATTTGTGTCTTAAGGTGTTATTCTAGTTCGAACTCTTGAATAGATTTATTCGAAAGAATAACTTTGAGGTGGTTTCGTACCCTACCATAATCTCTTCGTTTGTTCTCCGCTATTAGTGGCTTTGTAGTGACTCTTTGTTGCATGTTAAGGGATTGTTATATGATCTATCTATGTTATTATTGTTGAGAGAACTTGCACTAGTGAAAGTATGAACCCTAGGCCTTGTTTCCTATCATTGCAATACCGTTTACGCTCACTTTTATCATTAGTTACCTTGCTGTTTTTATATTTTCAGATTACAAAAACCTATATCTACTATCCATATTGCACTTGTATCACCATCTCTTCGCCAAACTAGTGCATCTATACAATTTACCATTGTATTGGGTGTGTTGGGGACACAAGAGACTCTTTGTTATTTGGTTGCAGGGTTGTTTGAGAGAGACCATATTCATCCTACGCCTCCCACTGATTGATAAACCTTAGGTCATCCACTTGAGGGAAATTTGCTACTGTCCTACAAACCTGTGCACTTGCAGGCCCAACAACGTCTACAAGAAGAAGGTTGTGTAGTAGACGTCAAGCTCTTTTCTGGCGCCGTTGCCGAGGAGGTGAGTGCTTGAAGGTATATCTTTAGATCTTGCAATGGAATCTTTTTGTTTCTTGTTTTATCACTAGTTTAGTTTATAAAAGAAAACTACCAAAAAAATGGATTTGAGTTTGTCTCATACGCTTCGTCTTTTTAATATCTTTCGTGAGTTTGATGGAAAGGAAAATTGTGCTCAAGTGCTAGAAGAAGAATGCTTAAAAATGCTTGGTACTAAATATTTGAATGATGAGCATGATTGCAATGTTGTTAGTATAAACTCCTTGAATATCCATAGTACTAATGATGATTGCTCTAGTCATGATGAAAATGTATCTTATGAGCATGTCAACTTTTGTGGAGTGCATGTTTGCATGAACACACCAAATAAAGAAGATATATATTGCAATAGGCATAAGAATTTAGAAACTAAATGGTTGCAAGAAAGGCTAAATGTGAGTGCTGAAAAATTGAATTTCCTTTGCCGTACTTGTGAACTTTGCAATGAACGTGGTCATTTACATCTCCTATGCAAATTGTTTCATTATCGAATTGTGTCCAAAAATTGTGATGATTTGATCTCCCTTGCTTATTACAATGAACTTAGTTTGCTTTTGGGTTATGAAGAATTGAAATGTTTACTCAAGGACCTTCCAGAATTTGCCCATAAGAAATTCCTTGATATTGATCTAGAGAAAATTTATTTGTATTGTGCGGTGAATTGCATTGAAAATCCTTATATTGCCAATTACCTAAAGAAAAGAAAGCAAATAGAAGATGATGAGAATACTAATGAAAGGGAAGAGACTTCCCAATATCCTCCTATTATTTCTTATGATGAATCAGGTAGCGAGGAGGAGCTTTCTATTCAACCAATCTCGTCAATAAGGAGCTCAAAAAGGAAGGTTGAAACCACACATAATGTGAAGAAGAAAAATAAAAAAAGGAGCAACAAAGGTAGAAAGGTATCCCTCCCAAATGATGTTGCTCCTACTACTCATTGTGATGATGATAATTGTTATACTATTGGTGATATCAATATTTTTAATGATGAGAGTGATTATGCTTATGATATGAAAGGGCCCAAGCTTGGGGAAGCTATGCTTGATGAGGATGAAATATTTGAGAATATATTTGCTGAAATTAATGTTTGTCCCAAGCTTGGGGATGCTATGTTTAATGAAGATGATATTTTTAGCATCCCAAGTTTTGATATGCAAAGTTGTTATGATGATAGCATGCCTCCTACTTATGATGACTATATTGATGAAAGTGGGTTTGGAAGAGTGTCAACTTTAGGAATTAGTTATCCCACTATTTTGGAGGATGTTGAATCTTATTGTGATGAATGTGAAAGTGGATTTGGAAGAGTGTCAACTTTATTTAGTGATGATTCCACTATCTTGGGAGAGGTTTCAATCGATTATGATGAGAACGAAGTTTCTACTTATGATGATTATTGTGATGAAACTTATGCTATAAAAAGTAGTGATGATTATATTTACAGATCTTGTCATGATTATGATTACCTTTTTTCTGAACATTACTCTTTTAATGTGGAAACAATTTTTAGTATTCAAGTCTCTTATGATACTCCCACTATTCCGAATGAGAAGAATTTTGCTTATGTGGAGAGTAGTAAATTTTCTATGCTTGTAGATCATGAAAAGAATGCTTTAGGTGCTAGTTATATTGTTGAATTCATTCATGATGCTACTGAAAATTATTATCGGGGAGGAATATATGCTTGTAGGAATTGCAATAATGTCAAGTTTCCTCTCTATGTGCTTCAAGTTTTGAACTTATGCTTGTTTTACCTTCCTATGCTTGTTGATTATTGTTCCCATAAGTTGTTTGCTTACAAAATCCCTATGCATAGGAAGTGGGTTAGACTTAAATGTGCTAGTCATATGCTTCATGATGCTCACATTATGCTTCAATTCTTATCTTTTATGTGAGCATCATTGTCATCATCATGCCTAGCTAGAAAGGCATTAAAGAAATCGCTTGTTGGGAGACAACCCAATATTTGCCCTTACTGTTTTTGTGTGTCCACATGATTATGCTACTGTAGTAATCATGTTTTATATCTTTTTTTTCAATAAAGTGCCAAGTAAGACCTTTAGGATAGCTTACGGTGATAGTTGTGTTGATCCTGCTGAAAATCAGAAACTTTTGCATCCAGTAAATTAGTTTCCTTAATTCATAGAAACGTGCTTATGATCTGATTCTTCTTGATCTTGATTGGTACACGAATTTCTTAGGACTTCCTAATTTGGTAGAATGTTTGGAGTTCCAGAAGTATACGTTTGATACAGATTACTACAGACTGTTCTGTTTTTAACAGATTCTATTTTCTATGTGTTGTTTGCTTATTTTGATGAATCTATGAGTAGTATCGAAGGGTATGAGCCATAGATAAGTTGAAGTACAGTAGGTATTAAACCAATATTAATTTAGAATGAGTTCATTACAGTACCTAAGTGGTGGTTTTATTTTCTTATACTAACGGAGCTTACGAGTTTTCTGTTGAGTTTTGTGTTGTGGAGTTTTCAAGTTTTGGGTAAAGATTCGATGGACTATGGAATAAGGAGTTGCAAGAGCCTAAGATTTGGTATGCCCAAGGCACCCCAAGGTAATATTCAAGTACAACCAAGAGCCTAAGCTTGGGGATGCCCCGGATGGCATCCCCTCTTTCGTCTTCCTTCATCGGTAACTGTACTTGGAGCTATATTTTTATTCACCACATGATATGTGTTTTGCTTGGAGCATCATTTCATTTTGTTAGTATTTTCTTGCTGTCATTTATATTAATGTTTTGCATCTTTAGTTTCAATAAAAATGTCAAGGATAGCCTTTACCATGCTTATTTTGCTAGTATACATGTTGCTGTTTGAAAACAGAAAGTTTACCGCTGTTGCAAAAATTCCCTAGAAAAGTCAGAGAATGATATAATGATGAAACCTTTCTCATGATTAAATCTAATAAATTTACTACAGTGGGAATTTTATTTCATAATTTTTGGAGTTAGAGAAGTATGATAACTCTTGCATTCTTTACAGACTGTACTGTTTTGGCAGATTGCTGTTATGTTTGCATTATTTGCATATGTTTGCTTGTTTAATGATTCTATTTGAGGATAAGAGTATTAAATATGCAGAGGCATTTAGTATTAAATGTTTAATAATAATTTAAGTGATTTGTTACAGTAGAAAATGATAAGGTTTTGCATTGGTTTATACTAACCTATCTCACGAGTTCTTGATGAGTTTGGTGTGGATGAAGCTTTTGAGAAAGAGAGAAACCATGATATGAGAGGAATTAAGGAGACAAAAAAGTTAAAGATTGGAGATTCCCAAGGCACCCCAAGATAATATATCAAGAAGTCTCAAGCATCTAAGCTTGGGGATGCCCCGGTAGGCATCCCACCTTTCTTCTTCAACAACTATCGGTTAGTATCGGTTGAGCCTAAGTTTTTGCTTCTTCACATGAGTTGTGCTATCCTTGCAATGTCATTTTATTTTGTTTTGCTTGCTGTTTGAATAAAATACCAAGATCTGAAATTCTTGAATGAGAGAGAGTCTTCGCATAGCTACATAATTATTTAGCTACTCATTGATCTTCACTTATATCTTTTTAGAGTAGTTTTTCATTTACTCGTGTGCTTCACTTATATCCTATGAGTAAATTGTTGAATGAGTTGATTGTCATAAATCTGAAATTATATATGTTTCATTTGCTTATCCCATGGGGAGTAATGACTTCACATCTAAGAAGTAGAAGTTGTAAATTTATTGAAGGTTAGCAAGCATTGTATTGGTCATTTGAACAATTTCATGAAAGAATATTGAAGGAAGAGAGATTTCACATATAAATATACTATCCTAGACATCTTTTATAATTGGGAGCACTCATTAAGTATGACATGCTAGAGAGTTGATGTTGGACAAGGAAGACAACGTAATGGTTTATGTTTTCCGACATCTCAGTTAAAGTATATTGTCATGGATCATTCAAACATGTTGAGCTTGCCTTTCCCCCTCATGCTAGCCAAAATTCCTTGCACCAAGTAGAGATACTACTTGTGCTTCCAAATATCCTTAAACCCAATTTTGCCATGAGAGTCCACCATACCTACCTATGGATTGAGTAAGATCCTTCAAGTAAGTTGTCATCGGTGCAAGCAATAAAAATTGCTCTCTAAATATGTATGATCTTTTGGTGTGAAGAAAATAGCTTTATACGATCTCTTGTTATGGAAGCAATAAAAGCGATGGACTGCATAATAAAGGTCCATATACAAGTGGCAATATAAAGTGACGTTCATTCACATTAAGATTTTGTGCATCCAACCCTAAAAGCGCATGACAACCTCTGCTTCCCTCTGCGAAGGGCCTATCTTTTACTTTATGTCTTTTACTTTATGCAAGAGTCAAGGTGATCTTCACCTTTCCCTTTTTCATTTTATCCTTTGGCAAGCACTTTGTGTTGGGGTGATCCTGATATATATATCCAATTGGATGTAATTTAGCATGAACTATTATTGTTGACATCACCCAAAGGTGAATACGTTGGGAGGCAACACTATAAGCCCCTATCTTTCTCAGTGTCCGATTGAAACTCCATAACCATTAGTATTGCGTGAGTGTTAGCAATTGTAGAAGACTATATGATAGTTGAGTATGTGGAGTTTGCTATTCCTGAAATAAGATGAATTGCAATTGTTTGATGACTGAGAATGAAGTTTGCTGGTTTTCAAGAAAGTTTATGGTCTATGCTTTGACATGTGAATTGCTTGTTACTTTATCGTGAGAAGTTTTATGAGATGAACTACTATTATGACATATTATCATGCTAGAAAAGGTGATTGAAATTATCATTGATCAAACTTGTGCACCTTCTAGCATTCACACTTCATGAATTCTTTCTTTTATCATTTACCTACTCGAGGAAGAGTAGGAATTAAGCTTGGGGATGCTGATACGTCACCAACGTATCTATAATTTATGAAGCATTCATGCTATTTTATTATCTGTTTTGAATGATTACGGGATTTGTTATACACTTTTATATTACTTTTGGGACTAACCTATTAACCAGAGGCCCACCCCATATTGTTGTTTTATTGCCTGTTTCAGTATTTTGAAGAAAAGGAATATCAAACGGAGTCCAAATGGAATGAAACCTTCGGCAGCGTGATTTTCTGGAAGAATATGATCCTGGAGACTTGGAGTTCACGTCAAAAGATCCTCAAGGCAGCCACAAGATAGGAGGGCGCCCCCCCCCCTGTAGGGCGCGCCCCCCTGTCTCGTGGGCCCCTCGAGGCTCCCCCGACCGACTTCTTTCGGCTATATAAGCCTACATACCCTAAAACCATCAAATATCAAGATAGATCGGGAGTTCCGCCACCGCAAGCCTCTGTAGCCACCAAAAATCTCTCGGGAGTCTGTTCTAGCACCCTGCCGGAGGGGGAACCCATCACCGGTGGCCATCTTCATCATCCCGGCGCTATCCATGACGAGGAGGGAGTAGTTCACCCTCGGGCCTGAGGGTATGTACCAGTAGCTATGTGTTTGATCTCTCTCTCTCTCTCTCGTGTTCTCTCTATGGCACGATCTTGATGTATCGCAAGCTTTGCTATTATAGTTGG
>NC_041383.1:644583516-644611405 GCF_002162155.2 Triticum dicoccoides | reverse complement strand
GTTATCTTACTGGATTGAGGCTTTACTTTGAGAACACTTGATGTATGTCTTGCCGTGCTTATCTGTGGTGACAATGGGATTTCACGTGCCACTTGATGTATGTTTTGGTGACCAACTTGCGGGTTCCTCCCATGAACCTATCCATAGGGGTTGGCACACGTTTTCTTGACTCTCCGGTAGAAACTTTGGGGCACTCTTTGAAGTACTTTGTGTTGGTTCGATGAATCTGAGATTGTGTGATGCATATCGTATAATCATGCCCACGGATACTTGAGGTGACAATGGAGTATCTAGGTGACATTAGGGTTTTGGTTGATTTGTGTCTTAAGGTGTTATTCTAGTTCGAACTCTTGAATAGATTGATCCGAAAGAATAACTTTGAGGTGATTTAGTACCCTACCATAATCTCTTCGTTTGTTCTCCGCTATTAGTGGCTTTGGAGTGACTCTTTATTGCATGTTGAGGGATTGTTATATGATCTATCTATGTTATTATTGTTGAGAGAACTTGCACTAGTGAAAGTATGAACCCTAGGCCTTATTTCCTATCATTGCAATACCGTTTACGCTCACTTTTATCATTAGTTACCTTGATGTTTTTATATTTTCAGATTACAATAACCTATATCTACTATCCATATGCACTTGTATCACCATCTCTTCGCCAAACTAATGCACCTATACAATTTACCATTGTATTGGGTGTGTTGGGGACACAAGAGACTCTTTGTTATTTGGTTGCACGATTTTTTGAGAGAGACCATCTTCATCCTACGCCTCCCACGGATTGATAAACCTTAGGTCATCCACTTGAGGGAAATTTGCTACTGTCCTACAAACCTGTGCACTTGCAGGCCCAACAACGTCTACAAGAAGAAGGTTGTGTAGTAGACATCACAAGTTCAAGTGGAGCATCACGAAGAGATCAAGTGCTTGAAGCTTTCCGTCCATTGTGGTGACAATGGACTTGTGAAGATGTGCCAAAGAGTGGATCACCCATAGTGGAGTATGGGGGAGCAATCAACTAGTCTTCAATGACACAATGCAATCAAGAAAGGTGGTCCATCTTGAGGAGGACAAGATCATCATCATCTAGCTCAAGTGGCTCATGCGCAAGGCAAAGGTTTGCCCTTCATAGGTTTTCTATTTTACCGGTCTCATGGTAGTAGTTGGGAGACCGGGTTATAGGATCAGTTGTCGTACTATCAAGGGGGGCTCTCGATGAGTAGCTTGATTGTATCGTTCGTAGAGATCTCAAACCATTGCATCCTTGCATCATCTTTATTGGTTCTTGTTTGGTGTTTCTCTTTGTGAGTTTTAGAGCTTGGTCATCTTCATGACAAACTTGAGTTCATCAAAAACAGAGTTCTCATGCATTTTCTATGATGTTTTCAATGTTGGAGGTTATGCCGGTTCTTCTCCGTTGGAGGGTTCACTCCTCTATATTTTAGGCATACCTCCCCTGCCTCTTCTTACTGTTTTGATGCTACTCGTCTTCATCTATCCAACAAGCTTGAGTTTGCTCAATTTGGAGCTCATTTGCAGAAGTTGGGGCGGTTTTGGTTTTCCTTGGAGTATACTTGTTTTCATGGAAGTGGCATAAGGAAGGCGCCGGCGGTACTACCACTGGGCCGGAGTGGCAGTACCGCTTATCGCCACAAGCGGTAGTACCGTTGTCTCAGAGCGATAATACTACCCATGGCCATAAGCGGTAGTACAGCGCTGGCTCCGTGCTAGTACCGCCTCGACTCGAGACCTGCGTGTCTTGTGTTGGGTTCAGCGGCAGTAGCAGCGGTAGTACCGCCCCTACTACCGCTGCTAGTGCCGCTCAATGGCCCTCATTTCTGTCCCT
Organism: Triticum dicoccoides; assembly: GCF_002162155.2. Taxonomy (NCBI): domain Eukaryota; kingdom Viridiplantae; phylum Streptophyta; class Magnoliopsida; order Poales; family Poaceae; genus Triticum; species Triticum dicoccoides. The sequence continues at coordinate 644,609,554 of NC_041383.1, read as the reverse complement.
TCTCCCTTAGGCATTGTGCGAGGTCCCAGCGGTAGTACCGCTCCCTAGAGCGGTAGTACCGCCCACTGTGGGCTGAGAATGGGGATAACGATTAGATTTTTTCTCCCTCCTTATAAAAGGGGGTCTTCTTCCCCATTGGACTCATCTCTTGAGCTCGTGTTCTTCCCCCATTGTTGACCTTCTTCGAGCTTGCTGTCTCTCAATCCCTCCATGGATTCTTGCTAGTTTTGGAGGGAAAAGAGAGAGGAGATCTAGATTTACGTTTCCACCAATCACTTTCTCCTCTATGTGAGGGAACCCTTTGGATCTAGATCTTGGAGTTCTTGGTGCTCTCCTTCTTGTTCTTCCTCCCATTTTCCTCCCTAGCATTAGTTGATTTGGTGGGATTTGGTAGAGAAGGACTTGGACACTCTGTGTGCCCTTGTCATTGCATTTGGTGCATAGTTTTGAGTTCTCCACGGTGATACATGGAAGTTTCAAGTTGTGAAGCTTATTACTCTTGGGTGCTTGGTACCCTTGAGCTTGTTCCTCTTAGGTGCCTTGGTGCCCTAGATGGTTGGTGGTGTTCGGAGCTCAATCATTGTGGTGTAAAGCTCCGGGCAAGCATCGGGGTCTCCAATTAGGTTGTGGAGATCACCCCGAGCAATTTGACGGGTTTCGGTGACCGCCCCCAAGGGTTACCAAAGTGTACGGGTTCGGTGACCGCCCCAAGGGTTGCCATTTGTACGGGTTTGGTGACTGCCCTCAAGGGTCCCTTAGTGGAATCACGGCATCTTGCATTGTGCGAGGGCGTGAGGAGATTAGGGTGGCCCTAGTGGCTTCCTGGGGAGCATTGTGCCTCCACGCCGCTCCAAACGGAGATAGCATCCGTAAGGGTGTGAACTTGGGGATACATCATACTCTCCGCGTGTCTCGGTTATCTCTTACCCGAGCCCTTTACTTATGCACTTTACTTTGTGATAGCCATATTGTTTCTTGTCATATATCTTGCTATCACCTAGTTGTTTATCTTGCTTAGCGTAAGTTTTTGGTGCACATAGGTGAGCCTAGTTGTTGTAGGTTTTGTGCTTGACAAATTAACCGCTAGGTTTATTCCGCATTTGTTCAAGCCTAAACCATAATTATTTTGAAGCCCCCCTCTAGGCGAGATCCACGATCTTTCACAAAGTCTTACTAGAGTGCATTAGCATTGCATTTCCCAGAAAAGGCGGACATAGTTTGGGGGAAATAGTAAAGATCCAAGCCTTCCCGAGACTAGGAGAAGATGTTGTAGCTTGGGGACTGGGTAGACTTGGTGTTTTTTCAGTAAAATCCCCATAAATATGGCCTTTGAGGAGTCTTGTAGATTAATGGCTAATGGTTCCAACTCATGTCCAGATGGAAGGCACTCTTGGTGGAAAATGATATGGGGTTGTAATGTCCCCCCTACCAGGAACGCATGGCGAGCAGCTGTCAATTCCCTCTTGACCGGGCAGAACACGGCTAAGTGAAGCCTAGAAATATGGACACATGCCCAATATGTAGATAGGAATGGAAAGACATATTTCATGCCATGTGTAGATGCCCACCAGCTTTGGTCTATGGCGATGCATGGGTGAGGACTGGATCCTGCCGAAGCTGAAGGAGGTTACAAACACGGGTGTTGAGGGGCTCCTTGATGCCTTATACCCCTTGAACATTGAGCGCTCGATGCTCCTATTGACACTATGGAGGTGCTGGCATAATCGAAACAAAGTAGTGCATGATAAAACTCTACCGCTGATGGATGCATCAAGGAATTTTTTTGTGGTTATCTTGATTCCCTACTTGCCATTGCACGGAAGTCAGATTGTAACCCGTAGAAAGTCAAGGATGTTATATCCTATGAGCCTCCACCAAAGCCTTGTTGGGGAACGTAGCAGAAACCAAAAAAATTCTACGCATCACCAAGATCAATATATGGAGTAATCTAGCAACGAGGGGAAGGAGAGTGCATCTACATACCCTTGTAGATCGCTAAGAAGAAGCGTTCAAGTGAACGGGGTTGATGGAGTCATACTCGTCGTGATCCAAATCACCGATGATCCTAGTGCCGAACGGACGGCACCTCCGTGTTCAACACACATGCAGCCCGGTGACGTCTCCCATGCCTTGATCCAGCAAGGAGAGAGGGAGAGGTTGGGGAAGCCTTCGTCCAGCAGCAGCACGACGGTGTGGTGGTGGTGGAGGAGCGTGGCAATCCTGCAGGGCTTCGCCAAGCACCGGGGGAGAGGAGGAGGACTTGGGAGAGGGGAGGGCTGCGCCAGAACTTGGGGTGCGGCTGCCCTCCCACACCCCACATATATATAGGGGCAAGGGAGAGGGGGGCCGGCCCCCTCAGATCCAATCTGAGGAGGGGGCGGTGGCCAAGGGGGGAGGAGTGCCTCCCAAGTCAAGTGGAGGCCCTCCCCCTTAGGGTTTCCCCTCTCCCATGCGCATGGGCCTTGGGGGGGCTGGTGCCCCTGGCCCATTAAGGCTAGGGCGCCCCCTTAGAGCCCATGCTGCTGTATTGGACGTGGTGGAACATTTTCCGGACCTCCGGAGCCCTCCGGAATCCTCCGGAACCTTCTGGAAGCTTCCTGGTACAATACCAAAAAAACCCGAACTTTTCCCGGAACCCGAACAACAACTTTCCATATATAAATATTTACCTCCGGACCATTCCGGAACTCCTCGTGACGTCCGGAATCTCATCCGGGACTCCGAGTAACATTCGGTAACCACATACAAACTTCCTTTATAACCCTAGCGTCATCGAACCTTAAGTGTGTAGACCCTATGGGTTCGGGAGACACGTAGACATGACCGAGACAACTCTCCGGCCAATAACCAACAGCGGGATCTCGATACCCATGTTGGCTCCCACATGTTCCACGATGATCTCATCGGATGAACCACGATGTCGAGGATTCAATCAATCCTGTATTCAATTCCCTTTGTCTACCGATATAGTACTTGCCCGAGATTCGATCGTTGGTATCCCGATACCTTGTTCAATCTCGTTACCGGCAAGTCTCTTTACTCGTTCCGTAACACATCATCTCGTGATCAACCCCTTGGTCACATTGTGCACATTATGATGATGTCCTACCGAGTGGGCCCAGAGATACCTCTCCATCACACAGAGTGACAAATCCCAGTCTCGATTCGTGCCAACCCAACAGACACTTTCGGAGATACCCGTAGTGCACCTTTATAGCCAACCAGTTACGTTGTGACGTTTGGTACACCCAAAGTATTCCTACGGTATCCGGGAGTTGCACAATCTCATGGTCTAAGGAAATGATACTTGACATTAGAAAAGCTTTAGCATACGAACTACACGATCTTTGTGCTAGGCTTAGGATTGGGTCTTGTCCATCACATCATTCTCCTAATGATGTGATCCCGTTATCAACGACATCCAATGTCCATGGTTAGGAAACCGTAACCTTCTATTGATCAACGAGCTAGTCAACTAGAGGCTTACTAGGGACATAGTGTTGTCTATGTACCCACACATGTATCTGAGTTTCCTATCAATACAATTATAGCATGGATAATAAACAATTATCATGAACAAGGAAATATAATAATAATAACTAATTTATTATTGCCTCTAGGGCATATTTCCAATAGTCTCCCACTTGCACTAGAGTCAATAATCTAGTTCACATCGCCATGTGATTAACACTCACAGGTCACATCGTCATGTGACCAACATCCAAAGAGTTTACTAGTGTCGCTAAACTAGTTCACATCATCATGTGATTAAGACTCAATGAGTTCTGGGGTTTGACCATGTTTTGCTTGTGAGAGAGGTTTTAGTCAACAGGTCTGCAACATTCAGATCCGTATGTACTTCGCAAATCTCTAGGTCATATTGTAAATGCTGCTTCCACGCTCCACTTGGAGCTATTCCAAATGGTCGCTCCACTATACGTATCCGGTTTGCTACTCAGAGTCATTCGGATAGGTGTTAAAGCTTGCATCAACACAACTCTTTACGTCAAAATCTTTATCACCTCCATAACCGAGAAACATATCCTTATTCCTCTAAGGATAACTTTGACCGCTATCTGGTGATCCACTCCTTGATCACCTTTGTACCCTCTTGCCAGGTATGTAGCAAGGCACACATCAGGTGCGGTACTTAGCATAGCATATTGTAGAGCCTACGTCTAAAGCATAGAGGACGACCTTCGTCCTTTCTCTCTCTTTTCTGCCGTGGTCGAGCTTTAAGTCTTAACTTCGTACCTTACAACTCAGGCAAGAACTCCTTCTTTGACTGATCCATCTTGAACACCTTCAAGATCATGTCAAGGTACATGCTCATTTGAAAGTACCATTAAGCGTTTTTGATCCATCCTCATAGATCTTGATGCTCAATGTTCAAGTAGCTTAATCCAGTTTTTCCATTGAAAAACACTTTTCAAATAACCCTATATGCTTGCCAGAAAATTCTACATCATTTCTGATCATCAATATGTCAACAACATATACTCATCAGAAATTCTATAGTGCTCCCACTCACTTCTTTGGAAATACAAGTTTCTCATAAACTTTGTATAAACCCAAAATCTTTGATCATCTTATCAAAGTGTATATTCCAACACTGAGATGCTTACTCCAGTCCATGGAAGGATCGCTAGAGCCAGCATACCTTTTAACATCCTTAGGATCGACAAAACCTTTCTGATTGTATCACATACAACCTTTCCTTACGAAAAGGGTAAGGAAACTCGTTTTGACATCCATCTTCCAGATTTCATAAATGCAGCTAAAGCTAACATGATTCTGACGGACTTAAGCATCGCTACGGATGAGAAAATCTCATCGTAGTCAACTCCTTGAACTTGTGAAGAACTCTTCGCCACAAGTCGAGCTTCATAGATGGTGACATTACCATCCACGTCCGTCTTCTTCTTAAAGATCCATTTATCTCAATGGCTTGCCGATCATCGGGCAAGTCCACCAAAGTCCATGCTTTGTTCTGATACATGGATCCTAGCTCGGATTTCATGGCTTCTAACCATTTGTCAGAATATGGGCCCACCATCACTTCTCCATAGCTCGTAGGTTCATTGTTGTCTAGCAACATGACCTTCAAGACAGGATTACTGTACCACTCTGAAATAGTACGCATCCTTGTCACCCTACGAGGTACGGTAGTGACTTGATCCGAGGCTTCATGATCACTATCATCAGCTTCCACTTCAATTGGTGTAGGTGCCACAGGAACAACTTCATGTGCCCTGCTACACACTAGTTGTAGTGATGGTTCAATAACCATATCAAGTCTCCACCATCCTCCCACTCAACTTTTCGAGACAAACTTTTCCTCGAGAAAGGACCCGATTCAAGAAACAATCCCTATTGCTTTTGGATCTGAATTAGGAGGTATACCCAACTGTTTTGGGTGTCCTATGAAGATGCATTTTATCCGCTTTGGGTTCGAGCTTATCAACCTGAAACTTTTTCACATAAGCATCGCAGCCCCAAACCTTTAAGGAACGACAGCTTAGGTTTCTCCAAACCATAGTTCATACGGTGTCGTCTCAACGGAGTTACGTGGTGCCCTATTAAAGTGAGTGTGATTGTCTCTAATGCCTAACCCATGAACGATAGTGGTAATTCGATAAGAGACATCATGGTACGCACCATATTCAATAGGGTGCAACTATGATGTTCGGACACACCATCACACTATGGTGTTCCAGGTGGTATTAATTGTGAAACAATTTCCACAATGTCTTAATTGCGTGCCAAAGCTCGTAACTCAGATACTCGTCTCTATGATCATATCATAGACATTTTATCCTCTTGTCACGATGATCTTCAACTTCACTCTGAAATTACTTGAACCATTCAATAATTCAGACTTGTGTTTCATCAAGTAAATATACAGTATCTAATCAAATCATCCGTGAAGTAAGAACATAACAATATCCACTGCGTGCCTCAGCACTCATTGGACTGCACACATCAAACGAGCAGTTTACCCAGCTTTGGAGCTCTCCGGAGAGATAATACTCCTACTGCTGCATGTCTGAATGTATTGAGTTCTTGCTCGGGAGCGCTGAGTGCTACCGTACACACCAGCTGCTAACGAGGCCGAGCGTGAGTGTTTTCCGGTTTCGAACCTTCCGAACCTCTCTCTACGTTGCACATGGGCCTTCTTTTATATGCTAGAGGGGTCACCGACAGGTGGCAACGTAGACAAGGGTCAAAATGGAAAAGGAACAGCGGTTGGTACAGCTACCTGTACAGTGTATCCTACCTAACCCTGACGGCAGGGGACAAAGGCATTAAATGCCCGTCTACGTCGCCCAAACAGTGCAAAAAGGGACCGTCAGGGACGCCACCGCTCGCCACGATGGCAATCTTGTCAGCGCCGCTTACCACCGCGCACCACTGGCTGCACAGCCTTCTGCCACGCGCGCCTGGAAAGGCCTCAAGGCGACACGTTGGTGGATATGCTGGAGCGCAGGTACAGAGTGGTAGCCTGCCGCGGCAAGCACCTTGCTGCGGCCGTTATCTTGTCGCGTCCGGAAGCTTGTCGCTCACCGGGCCTCGTCGGGACGCATGGCGCGTCGCGGCAAGTTCCTTGAGATGCCTTGGTTGGCCTTCCCGGCAAGCTCCTCTTGCCGGGGCCTTGTCTCCTTGGCTTGAATACTTTGTTCTTGAATGGCTCCAAAGGAACCATGGAGGACCTTGGCGGACACCCGGCAAGCCTTGCCGCGGGATGCTGCAACTGCCCGTGCACAAGTTCGGGATACTAGGGTACCCCTACTCTAGTACACCGACAGGAGCCCCCGGGCCTGGCCCACACACGATGCCGAGCGCTGTTGGGCTAGGCCCAAAACAGGGCACGGGCACGCGCGGCCTGGGTTACGCCGTATCTTACTCTGTATCCACCGCGCCCTCCCCGAACGGCACGCGTTGAATGCGGCATCGTGGGAGAGATCGTGGGTGGTTTCTTTATTCGGAAAGACGGAACGCCCGCCCCCTCCCTCTTTACAAGCAGGGGAAATAGGGGCAGTTCGCCCATCTCGCCGGTTGCTACTCAGAAATCTCCGCCGCTCCTCCCTCCTTCTCAAAGCTGAAAAGAGAGCATCGCTCCGCCCCCCCGTCGCCACCAGCATCACCAACGCCGTCGATCTCCCCCACCACCTCCGCCATGGCTCCGAAAGCCGACAAGGGGAAGTTCATGAAGTCGGCCGAGGCGCAGCGGCTCGTGGCGCTGCGGAAGGAGCGGGCAATCTTCCCCCCTCAGCTCGGCGCGAAGGACCTGAGGGAGTACTACTACCTCTTCTGGTCGACGGAGACGCGAGCGCATCCGCTCACGAAGGTACTCCCCGCTGCCGCTTCGGAACTGGCTCCGAATGAATACCCCTTCTTCGCGCTGTTCTTCTACTGCGGGCTCTGCCCGCCTTTCTCTAAATTTTTCTGCGACATCATGAACACCTACGGGTTCCGCCTCCTTGACTTCACCCCCAATGCTGTCCTGACCATGGCAGTTTTCGCACATCTCTGCGAAAACTTTGTCGGAGTCTATCCCAACATAGCCCTTTTCCGCCACTTCTTCATGCCCCGAGTTGAGAGAGGAGAGCCCTTATCCGGCGGAATCGCCTGGATCTTGAGGACCGGCAAGAAGGAAGCTTATCTGGAGGGAGAGCTCCGCAGCAAGTGGTTGGAATGGAGAGCAGAATGGTGCTGGATTGTCGAGGAGAACCCGCAGCCATTTACCGCCCAGCGCCAAGTCCCAATAGCGCGCGGCAACGATTGGAGCAACGTGGCCCTGAAAGACGATAGGCTGAGGATTGCCGTCACCCGGATCCTACGCCTCAGGCTTGCCGGGGTCACCGTAGGCGCCGTTGGCGCAGATTTCCTTCGCCGTCGCATCGCCCCCCTGCAGGAGAGGAGGAGACCCGCCTGGGAGTTCCAAAACGCGGCGGATATCATGAGGCTACGCCCGGGCCTCAACTTCAACTTTACCATCTTGGAACTGGACGCGGTGATCCTGGAGCTGTTCAAGCGCGGTCCTCAACATCCCGAAGCATTCATGCTGCCAAGGGGCGTCGTTCCACTGTGCAACAACTCCTCGCTCGACCGCATCCGGGCAATGATGCCGTTGTGTGATTCACATGGGATTGTCCCAACTTGGCAAGAGCCTGCCGATGACGTTGTGCAGGAGTTCTTCGACGGCTTGGTAGAAGTGGCGGTCTGCCCCGATGAACAAAAAGGCCTCACCCGCGACACCACCGATGCGGAGATGCAGCGCATCGCCACCAGGCTGGAAGAGGCGGCGGCAGCAGCTCCGCGGGCGAGTTTGGATTCACCGTGGAGGAGTAGAGGCAGCAGAGGCGGCAAGCCTTGCCGAGCGAGAGGAGTTTGCCGGCGAGGAAGAATTTGTCGAGCCTGAAGCTGAGTCGAGCGAGCCCGGCGAGGGAGAACTTGTCGGACTCGAACCTTCAGGCAACTCGTCGCAAGCGGAGCCCCCAGCTCCACCGAGAAGGCGTCTCCGCAGGGCCGGGGACGTAGCGGAGCGGCAGACGAGTCAACAGCCGCCGTGCCGTGCGACACGCTCTACCGCGGCAAGCAGTGTTGCTGCGGGAGCGCCTCACGCCGCTGCGGCAACTGGAGCGGGGTCTTCCCGGTCCACCGCTACTACTCCTGCCAAACGGACAAGGGAACCTACTCCTCCGCCTCGTCACACCGGAGGCGAGCCGGACTTCGATCTCTCCGCGCTCAGCTCCGACGAGGAAGAAGAAGAGTATGATTATTTGTTGTACTTGTAGTTCTTCAATTTTGTTGCTTGGTCTTGTATCTGATTTGCTTCATTCTGAACCCATTCCTTTTCAGGACGCTGGCCCAGAGAGCGGCGAAGAGAGCCAAGGTCCCGGTGATCGTCATCAAGGACGAACCCACTGCGTCAGCCGGGGGTGTGTCCGAGACCACCTTGCCGGACCCGGCAACCATTCCCCAAAGCAGCCCCCAGCGCAGCCCCCAGCGTAAGTATATAGTTTACTTCCTGCTGTTAGGCGCGCATGGGTGCTTTTTCTTTGCTGATATATGACTTTGGTTTGTGTAGGAGCAGAGCAGCTTCACTAGGAGTGCCCGGAAGCCGCTCCCGAAGTGCCATCTGCTTCAACTACACCGCCAAGGGAGAATTCTCCGGCAAGGGAGCGTTCTCCGGCAAGGGACAATTCTCCGGCAAGGGAGCGTTCTCCGGCAATGGACAGCACCAGCGACCCTCCGGTGGTTGAGGCCACGACTGCTAGCCCTAACACAGGTAATCCTCTTGCTTGAAAACTTCCCTTGGGTTCTTCTTCTTCTGATTTTCTTTTTGGATGTTTGCTTGACTTCTCCCCCTTTTTCCGTTCGTCAGATCCATCTGCCACGGAGCCGATGGAAACCGAGGTCGCCGGCGAGGAGAACGCGCGCAGCAATGCCGACGACGCCGTTGCCAACGAAGGAGAAGCCGGCGCTGATGATCCTGTCGGCGAAGAGGCGGCCAAGGCTGCCGCCACAGAAGCTGGCGAGGAATCCGGCGATCGCACTGACGGCCCAGAGGCCACAGGAGCGCCAGGCACTACGCCGACCGCCGATCCCTCCGCCGCTGCTGCAGCGCCAGGATCCGAAGAGCCCCAGCCCGGCGCCTACTTGAAGGCCAGCGACGGCATCTTCATCAAGCTCCCCTGGGCGTCAAGCTCCAGGGCGCCGGTTGAAGGAGAGATGCTGGATGGAGAAGTGCTCGCCTCCGCTGGGCTGACGCTGGTCGACGCGCCAAGCAGCAGCAGCGACGAGCCTGAGGAGGAGCGACTGCTGTGGAAGTTGTTGTCGCTCTACCGCGCCCGGCAAGCCAAGCTGGCATCTCGAGAAGCACTTGTCGCGAAGGCGGGAGTGGACATCGAGAAACGCACGGAGGAGCTCCGGGGTTTCAGGCAGGAAGCTCTCCGGGCCCTGGCAGAGGAGTGGGAACAAATCGACGAGGAGCGGAAGGCCTTCCTCCTCGAGAAGGCTGAAATTGAAGAGCGACAGCGACTTGCTGCCGAGAAGCTATCTGCGCAGGAAGGTGAGTTGGCGCAGCGAAGGTCAACCTTGACAGCCACGAGGAGGAGCTTGCCGCGTGCGAGCAAACATTTGGTGGGGCCCTTAAGGAAGCAAAGGATGCTGCCGCAGCTGCCGAGGCCGCCAAGAAGGAGCTGGAGACGAAGATGGCGCAGCTGGAAGCCGATCTCAAGGCGAGCGGCGAGGAGCTTGCTGCGCTCAAGCGCGAGCGCGAGAAGGACGCCGCTGCTCATGGCGAGCTGCAAGGTCGTCTCGCTGAGAGGAGCAAGGAGCTTAGCGCCGCCGGACTCCAATGCAGATCTTGAGTTGAAGCTGGCCACTTTGACTCAGACGCTAGACGGCGCCAGGGAGCGGGAGGTGGCCTTGTCGGAGAAGATCAAGGCCGACGAGGCGCTGCTGGCGAATGCTGCTGCCACCCAGAACACTTTTAGGGAGACCGTGGAGCACTGGACCGAGGGTCTTGTGGATGCTGCCGCGGCCATCGACAAGGAGCTGGCGCAGCTGGGGATGGAGGATTTTGGGTACTCCTCCGATGAGCACCTCCAACCCAGCGTCAAGCTCAGCTTGTTCTTCAAAGGCGCGGCGACGGCCCTCCAGCGACTCCGGGAGAAGATCCCAAAGCAGTTGGCTGACGAGTCGCGCAAGATCTGCGCGGGAGCTCTCCAAAAGGTGCTGGTGAAGGTGGCCTTCCGCAACCCAGGCCTCAACCTCACCAACGTCCTCAGGTCCCTGCCGTCGGATGCTGACCTGGAAGCGCTCAAGGCCCTTGTCGCACCCATTGTGGACAAGGTGAGCGGGATCAAGAGGGTTCAGGGCGATCGCGTAGATTAGGCCGCCCGTTTTCTCTTTTTCTTGTCGCTGCTAGTCATGTTATGAGAACAATCTGTTAGAGCTGCGACAAGTTATCTTGTAATATAACTCTATTTTGGTTGCTATGTTATTTCCTTTACTTGATTCCTTCCTTTGTATGTTCTTGCCCTACGCTTTTAGGGAACTTGTCGGCGCAGGCACCTTAGCCGCGAGCGCTGAGTGCAGAACGTCAGCAGCCTGCTGGCGGTGCCGCTGCCGACAAGAAACCTTGTCGCAACTAGTCGCAGCTCACTTAAGTTGTTGAGTGGACTCGAAACAAAATAAGGGCCCAACTAGCTATGAGTTGGTTCCTCCGCGCACAGGTTTTCCATACAAAGCAGGGTCGTTCGAGGAAGATAACTTAAAAAGTAAAACTGATTGCTCAAACTTTGGCAACTTAGCTTTTCTGTCGTTTGCTTTCCGGTAAGGCGAAACTTCCTTGAACGACGCCTGGTCCACACCATTATCTTCTCCTTTCCCCCCGGCAAACTTGTGTGCGAGGGAACTTCCTTTCCTTTGAGAAAAAGAAAGAAGAGAAAATAATGATATGGAGCCTTACGGCTCGTTATTGCTTACCGGGGGTAGGCGCTGCACAAAGTGTCAGATACACGCATGCAAAGAAAAGTAGAAAGCATGAAATTGACAATATGTGCGGAGCACATGAGCTTTACTTATGCACGGGATCTGCGCCCGGCTTTGTACAAAGGATTACGTGCAACATTGGCAAGACTTGTACAAAAGGTGGTTGCCGGAACAGGTTCCGGCAACCGCGCCTTACGGGTAAAACTTACGAAGATGCTCAATGTTCCAGGAGTTGCTCACCGGAATGCCATCTTCGGTCTCAAGGCGGACAGCGCCAGGCCTAGTGACTCGTTTCACCCGGTAAGGGCCTTCCCACTTCGGCGTCAACTTGTTGGAATTCTTGGCGGACTGAATGCGCCGAAGAACAAGGTCGCCTTCCTCGAGGCTTCTGGCGCTAACTTTGCGGCTATGGTAGCGGCGCAAAGCTTGCTGGTATCGAGCAGCTCATACAGTGGCCTGAAGACGGTCCTCCTCAAGGAGCAGCACGTCGTCTTGTCGCAGCTGCTCTTGCTCAAGCTCATCATAAGCGAGCACTCGAGGTGACCCGTATACGAGTTCCGTGGGGAGAACTGCCTCTGCTCCATAAACCAGAGCGAAAGGTGTCTGGCCAGTGGCTCGATTTGGCGTCATCCTGACCGACCGAAGAACCACTGGCAGCTCCTCAATCCAGTTCTTTCCGCACTTGCGCAGCCTGTCGAAAGTCCTGGTCTTGAGCCCGCGCAGCACTTCAGCATTTGCCCTCTCCGCTTGACCGTTGCTTCTCGGATGAGCAACAGAGCGAAGCAGACCTTGGCGCCAAGATCTTGTACGTATTGCATGAAGGTGCGGCTCATGAATTGTGTGCCGTTGTCGGTGATGATCCGGTTAGGGATCCCGAAGCGGCAAACAATCGACCTGAAGAACTTTACTGCTGACTGTGTTGTCACCTTCCTCACTGCTTCCACTTCCGGCCACTTTGTGAACTTGTCGATTGCAATGTACAAGTATTCAAAGCCCCCGACAGCTCGGGGAAAGGGGCCGAGGATGTCGAGCCCCCAGACCGAAAATGGCCAGGATAAAGGGATCGTCTGGAGAGCTTGAGTTGGCTGGTGTATCTGCTTGGAATGGAACTGGCACGCTTCACACTTGGTTACTTGTGCAGTTGCATCCTGGAGGGCTGTCAGCCAAAAGAAACCTTGCCGGAACGCTTTGCTGGCAAGTGCTCTTGCGCCAATGTGGTGATCACATATGCCTCCATGTATCTCTGCCAACAGCTTTTGTCCATCTTCCCGGTGAATACACTTCAATTTCACGCCGTTGAGTCTTCTTCTGTACAGCGTCTTGTCGACAAACTGGTACATACTTGACTGCCGGGCTACTCTTTCCGCTTCTTCTTGCTCTTCGGGAAGTTCTCCTGTCTGAAGGAAACGGACAATCTGCTGTGCCCATGCTGGAGCTTGCGGCTCGACAACAAGGACTAAAGGCACATCTGCTGCAGTGGGAACATCCGCTTCTACGGCGAGAACCTGCGGCTCAGCCGGAGCTTGATGTTCCCCGACAAGCTTGCCGGAGCAAAGCTTGTCGGGAGCGTCTGCTTCAATAGAACAAACCCCAAGGCTTGCCGGAGCAGACTGCTCCTCAGCACCCTTGGCGTTAATTTTGGGGACCTTCTTGGCGGCGGCTTCGGGGAGCTCTGCCAGAAAATAGTCGCCAGAAATCAACTTCCTCTTCTTGCTCTGTCCAGTTCACGGTGTTACAGACGGTTGAGCCAGCTTGAGCACAAAGATCCCTGGTTCCACAGGTAACTTAAGCGCGGCGCACTTTGACAGGCCATCGGCAATGTCGTTCTGAGCTCTTGGAACATGTTCCATCTGTAGGACGTCAAAGTGTTCTTCTAGCTTTCTCACTTCATCGATGTAAGCTTCCATCAACGGACTTTGATAATTCTTGTTCACTTGGCGGACGACAAGCTGTGAGTCACCCCTGACAATGAGCTTCTTGATCCCAAGGTCTGCTGCGATCCTGAGACCGGCAAGCAAACCTTCATACTCTGCGGTATTGTTTGTTGCTTGCTCCTTGGGAAAGTGCATCTGGACTACGTACTTGAGGTGCTCTCCGGTGGGTGCGACAAGTAGCACGCCCACACCGGCGCCTTGCAGCGAGAAGGCACCATCAAAGTACATCAGCCACTCTTTGCTTGCCTCCTTGACATGGATGCTTGTCTCCGGAATTTCTTCATCTTGTGTTGGCGTCCATTCTGCTATGAACTCTGCCAACGCTCTGCTTTGGATAGTTGAAGTTCTCTCAAACTTAAGGCCAAAGCTTGACAGTTCCAGTGCCCACTCGACAATCCTGCCTATTGCTTCAGGATTTTGCAGTATCCTCTTCAGCGGAAAACGAGTGACGACTGTGATCTCATGTGCTTGAAAGTAATGGCGCAGCTTTCTTGAGGCCATGAGAAGGCCGAAAAGCAATTTCTGCACACCAGAGTACCTTGACCTAGCCCCTGCAAAAGGGAACTGACAAAGTAAACTGGGCGCTGCATCATTCTTTTCTGCATCTTCTCAGGCGACTGCGCAGATCCATCTTTGTCGGGACCAGAGCTTGCCGTGGTTGCTGGCTCATCATCCGCCTCCCTCTCCGCTACTAACGCAGCACTAACCACTTGATTGGTTGCCGCTATATATAGCAGCAACTTCTCTTGTGGCTTAGGTGCGACAAGTGTTGGAGTGGAGGACAGGTATCTCTTCAAGTCCTGCAGCGCAGCCTCCGCTTCCGGAGTCCATTTCATTGGACCTGCCTTTTTCAATATTTTGAAAAATGGCAGGGCGCGCTCAGCAGACCTAGAGATAAACCTGCTGAGAGCAGCTATGCAACCGGCAAGTCTTCGTACATCCTTGACGCGCTTTGGTGCTTCAATCTGCTCAATGGCCTTGATCTTGTCGGGATTGGCTTCAATTCCCCGCTGAGACACGAAGAACCCGAGAAGCTTGCCGGAGGGGACTCCAAATACACATTTCTCGGGGTTAAGCTTGAGGTTGATCTTGCGCAGATTTGCAAAGGTTTCGTCTAAATCTTGAATCAGGGTTGCCTTGTCCTTGCTCTTGACCACTATGTCATCCATGTAGGCTTCCACATTTCTGTGCATTTGCGGCTCAAAAGCGTAATGGACTACCCTTGCAAATGTTGAACCAGCATTCTTTAAACCAAAAGGCATCCGTACGAAACAGTATGTGCCACATGGGGTAATGAATGCGGTTTTCTCCTCATCCTCTTCTGCCATGGAGATCTGATGGTATCCTGAGTATGCATCAAGAAACGAAAGCAAGTCACATCCGGCCGTGGAGTCAACAATCTGGTCGATGCGCGGCAAGGGGAACGGGTCTTTGGGACAAGCTTTATTGACATCGGTAAAGTCGATACAAAGCCTCCATTTTCCGTTTGCCTTGCGCACGACTACAGGGTTGGCCAACCATGTAGGATGGAGCACTCCCCTGACAAGGCCTGCTGCTTCCAATTTCTTGATTTCTTCTGCGATGAATTCTTGGCGCTCCACTGCTTGCTTCCTGACTTTCTGCTTGACGGGCCACGCATGAGGACAAATGGCAAGATGGTGCTCGATTACTTTCTTGGGAACACCGGGGATGTCAGACGGTTGCCACGCAAATACGTCGACATTCGCCCGCAGGAAAGCAATGAGCGCGCTTTCCTATTTAGGGTCGAGAGTGGCACTGATGGTGAAGGTACCACCAGTGCCATCCTCCTTGGCGGACACCTTCTAGGTCTCTGGTGGAGCTGCCATTGTCTTCTTACACTTGCCGGTGGAGCTCGATGGTGCGTCCTCGACGGTAGCGCAGCACTCTGAAGAGGTGCGCTTGCCGGAGTGGGCATCAGAACTCTTGCCGGACTTGGTCTTCTTTGTCCCGGGAGCTTCAGCGGCAAGTGGCTTGCGATCTGTTGCGGCTGCTGCTTCCCGGTAGATCTTGTCGGCGCAGATAAGAGCATCCTTCTTGTCGCCAGGGACAGAGATGACACTTATCGGGCCTGGCATCTTCAGCATGTTGTATGCATAGTGAGAGGCTGCCATGAATTTGGCGAGTGCTGGACGGCCGAGTATCCCATTGTAAGGCAATGGAAAATCAGCAACGTCAAAAGTGACCCTCTCAGTCCTGAAGTTCAACTCGCTGCCAAATGTCACCGGCAACGTGATCTTTCCCTTCGGCTTGCTTCTTCCCGGATTAATTCCTTGGAATGTGCCGGTTTCTTCGAGCTTGCTATCAGGGATCTGGAGTTTCTGGAGTACCGCGGAGGAGATCAGGTTCAAGCCGGCCCCGCTGTCAACTAGCATCTTAGTGACCTTGAGGTTGCGGATAGTTGGCGAAACCAACATCGGCAAGCACCCGACCGCAGTTATGCGATCAGGGTGGTCCTCAATATCAAAGATGATAGGCGTGCTGGACCATTTTAGAGGCTTGCGTGACTCGACGGGTGGTTCTGCCGCATTAACTTCCCGCATCCACTACTTGAGCTGGTGGTGGGAAGTATGCAGAGAAGCACCGCCGTCAACGCATAGGACCTCTGTGGCTTTCTGGAACTCCTGCTCATCGGTCTCGTCATCATCCATGTCTTCATCCTCGTCGTCATCTTCATCCTTGTCGCGGCCGCGGGGAGGTCTATCTCCTTGCCACTGCCTGGCCTTGCCGCGGCGTCCTCCTCGGCCGGGGCGTTTCTTGCCGGCTCCTCCAGCACCTTCCTGAGCCTTCTCCTTGTCGCGTCGCTTGTATTCAGCCTTTTGCTGTTCAACAAGCTACTCGACCTTCTTGCAGCTCTGGAGGTCATGGCCCTTGGTGCGGTGGATCTTGCAGTACTGCTTGTTGGTGCCGTCCTGCTTGTCGGCAACCGCCACAGCCTGGTAGTTGGTGCCGCCGGAGCTACCATCTTTGGCTTTCTTGACGCCACCTCCGTTGCCGGACTGCTCAACGACTAGCACATCTTTGCCTTTCTTCTTCCTGTTGTTCCGCCGCCGGTTTTTCTTTGCCGGGGCTGCCTCCTCACTGTCAGATCCTCCTGCTTCTGTATTCTCTCCGGGGAGTTTCCTCCCTTCCTCAGCGCGTGCACACTTGTCGGCCAGAGCATATAGCTCACTGACGTCTTTGATCTTGCACATTGCCATCTCCTCCCGCATCCTGCGGTTTCGCATGTTCTGATGGAATGCGCTGATTACCGCTGCAGGGTGGACATCTGGGATGTTGTGCTGTACGCGGTTGAATCTCTGAATGTACTTGCGCAGGGGCTCTCCTTCCTTCTGGGCGAGCAGATGAAGGTTGCTTTCTTGGCCAGGAGGCTTGTGGCCGCCTATAAAAGCGCCGACAAACTGATGGCATAGGTCTGCCCAGGAGGATATGGAGTTGTTCGGCAAGTGCATGAGCCAGGATCTGACATTGGGCTTGAATACCAGCGGGAAGTAGTTGGCAAGGATCTTGTCGTCCCGCCCCCCAGCAGCTTGCACTGTGATGGTGTAGATGCTGAGGAACTCCGACGGATGCGACTTGCCGTCGTACTTCTCTGGCACGTCTGGCTTGAAATTCTTCATGCTGGGCCACTGGACCTGCCGCAGCTCACGAGTGAATGCAGGGCAACCTACCGCATACGGCAAGTCACCTGGTTCCCCTGGCGCATGCATGTCGACAGAGGGCCCAGCGCGCTGGTCTGATTGACGCCGCGCTTCTCTTCGGCGCTCGATGCGAGTTCGAGCGTCTTCTTGCTGTCGTTCGTGAAGAACTTGGCGTTGATCGCGGCGAGCTCGTGGATCTAACGATGCGGTGGAGTCGCTGTCGAGGTGGATCCGGCGAGTCGGCTATCTTGGCCTTCGGGGTGGAGAGTGCACGGTGGTTGCACCCCCACCGGTTTCGTCGCCGTCGGCTCGCGCCTGGCGGTCCTGCTGTGGCAGCGATGTATTCAGCTGCCGCGGAGTGTCGCCGTTGGCGAAGCCGATGAGACTCTGAATGGTGGCCCTCCATTCATCGATCTTGTCTGCCGTTGGAGGATAATCCAGGAGCAGTTGAGCTCGCACCAAAGCTTCTGCTGGAGTGGTGGGTGGCAGTGGCGAACGGTGCGAGGAGCGGGATATGCTCGGACTTCTAACTATGTTAGAAGGAGCAGTATCCCGTCCAGGTGACCGTGCCTCGCTCGTGCCAGCATGTTGGCGTGCATGCTAGTCTCGAGCACCCCGAGATCCACCAGCTCGATCTTGGTCCAACAAACGTATGGCACTGCGAATACCATGACGCTGTCGGTCCTGCGCCTCCTGAGACGGGCGCGGTGCATGTACGGACGCCGAGGTCTGCGCAGCCTTGCCCTTGGACCTGGCATCACCGTGAGCTCCCTCATCGATGTTCGTTCTTCCGCCAGCGTCTACCCCACCACCCGTTTGCTCCAGTGGTGGTGGGATCGACGTGGACGGAACAGCTGCCGCCGAAGCCTTCTTCTTCGGTGGCATGTCGATGACGAAGATGAAGATCTAGCTCGTGTGAACGCCGGATCAGGTTCACACAATCTCGACGCCCCCTACCTGGCGTGCCAAAGATGTCGGGGAAACTGATCCACGAACACCTATGGGACCGGCGGACCGAGCCCCTTTTGGTTCGGCGGGGGGCGGAGATCGCACGAAGAGCAGATCAAGGCGAAGCACACGAGCAGTTTACCCAGCTTCGGAGCTCTCCGGAGAGATAATACTCCTACTGCTGCATGTCTGAATGTATTGAGTTCTTGCTCGGGAGCGCTGAGTGCTACCGTACACACCAGCTGCTAACGAGGCCGAGCGTGAGTGTTTTCCGGTTTTGAACCTTCCGAACCTCTCTCTACGTTGCACATGGGCCTCCTTTTATATGCTAAAGGGGTCACCGACAGGTGGCAACGTAGACAAGGGTAAAAACGGAAAAGGAACAGCGGTTGGTACAGCTACCTGTACAGTGTATCCTACCTAACCCTGACGGCAGGGGACAAAGGCATTAAATGCCCGTCTACGTCGCCCAAACAGTGCAAAAAGGGACCGTCAGGGATGCCACCGCTCGCCACGATGGCAATCTTGTCAGCGCCGCTTACCACCGCGCACCGCTGGCTGCACAGCCTTCTGCCACGCGCGCCTGGAAAGGCCTCAGGGCGACACGTTGGTGGATGTGCTGGAGCGCAGGTACAGAGTGGTAGCCTGCTGCGGCAAGCGCCTTGCCGCGGCCGTTATCTTGTCGCGTCCGGAAGCTTGTCGCTCACCGGGCCTCGCCGGGACGCGTGGTGCGTCGCGGCAAGTTCCTTGAGATGCCTTGGTTGGCCTTCCGGCAAGCTCCTCTTGCCGGGGCCTTGTCTCCTTGGCTTGAATACTTTGTTCTTGAGTGGTTCCAAAGGAACCATGGAGGACCTTGGCGGACACCCGGCAAGCCTTGCCGCGGGGTGCTGCAACTGCCCGTGCACAAGTTCGGGATACTAGGGTACCCCTACTCTAGTACACCGACAGGCTATTACTTCCAACAAGTTGCTTTCTTGTTCCATTTTACTGAAAACGGGGCTTTCAGTCATCTTGCCCATGTGGTATGATTTGCATGTCTCAACTGATTCAAAAACAAGTGAGTCCAAACGGTCCATTTGCATGGAGTTTCTTCATGCATATACACCAATAGATATGGTTTGCATGTCTCAAACTTTTCAAAAACGAGTGAGTCCAAAGATCCATCAACATGGAGCTTCTTCATGCGTTTTATACCAATGTGACTTACATGGCAGTGCCACAAGTAGGTGGTACTATCATTTATATCTTTTGGCATGAACATGTGTATCACTACGACTGAGATTCAATAAACCATTCATTTTAGGTGCAAGACCATTGAAGGCATTACTCAAATAAATAGAGTAACCATTATTCTCCTTAAATGAATAACCGTATTGCGATAGACATAATCCAATCATGTCTATGCTCAACGCAAACACCAAACAAAAATTATTTAGGTTTAACACCAATCTCGATGGTAGAGGGAGCGTGCGATGCTTGATCACATCAACCTTGGAAACACTTCCAACACATATCGTCAGCTCACCTTTAGCTAGTCTCCGTTTATTCCGTAGCTTTTATTTCGAGTTACTAACACTTAGCAACCGAACCGGTATCTAATACCCTGGTGCTACTAGGAGTACTAGTAAAGTACACATTAACATAATGTATATCCAATATACTTCTATCGACCTTGCCAGCCTTCTCATCTACCAAGTATCTAGGGTAATTCTGCTTCAATGACTGTTCCCCTCATTACAGAAGCACTTAGTCTCAGGTAGGTTCAAACTTTGGGTTTCTTCACTAGAGCAGCAGCTGATTTGCCATTTCATGAAGTATCCCTTCTTGCCCTTGCCCTTCTCGAAACTAGTGGTTTTACCAACCATCAACAATTGATGCTCCTTCTTGATTTCTACTTCCGCGGTGTCAAACATCGTGAATATCTCAAGGATCATCATATCTATCCCTGATATGTTATAGTTCATCACGAAGCTCTAGCAGCTTGGTGGCAATGACTTTGGAGAAACATCACTATCTCATCTAGAAGATCAACTCCCACTCGATTCAAGTGATTGTTGTACTCAGACAATCTGAGCACAAGCTCAACGATTGAGCTTTTCTCCCTTAGTTTGCAGGCTAAGAAAATCGTCGGAGGTCTTATACCTCTTGACGTGGGCACGAGCCTGAAATCCCAATTTCAGCCCTTGAAACGTGTCACATGCTCCGCGACGTTTCGAAATCGTCTTTGGTGCCTCATCTCTAAACCGTTTAACTGAACTATCACGTAGTTATCAAAACATGTATGTCAGATGTTCGCAACATCCACAGACGACGTTTGAGGTTCAGCACACTGAGCGTTGCATTAAGGACATAAGCCTTCTACGAAGCAACGAGGATAATCCTCAGTTTACGGACCCAGTCCACATAATTGCTACTATCAACTTTCAACTAAATTTTCTCTAGGAACGTATCTAAACAGTAGAACTAAAACGCGTGCTTACGACATAAATTGCAAAGATCTTTTGACTATGTTCAGGATAATTGAGTTCATCTTATGAACTCCCACTCAGATAGACATCCCTCTAGTCATCTAATTGATTACCTGATCCGAGTCAACTAGGCTGTGTCCGATCATCACGTGAGACAGACTAGTCATCATCGGTGAACATCTTCATGTTGATCGTATCTACCATACGACTCATGCTCGACCTTTCGGTATCTTGTGTTCCGAGGCCATGTCTGTACATGCTAGGCTCATCAAGTAAACCTAAGTGTTTCACGTGTGTAAATCTGGCTTACACCCGTTTTATGTGAACGTTAGAATCTATCACACCCGATCATCACGTGGTGCTTCGAAACAACGAACTTCCGCAACGATGCACGGTTAGGGGGAACACTTTCTTGAAATTTTAATGAGGGATCATCTTATTTACTACTGTCGTTCTAAGCAAATAAGATGCATAAACATGATAAACATCACATGCAATCAAAAAGTGACATGATATGGCCAATATCATTTTTGCTCCTTTTGATCTCCATCTTCGGGGCTCCATGATCATCATCGTCACTGGCATGACACCATGATCTCCATCATCGTGTCTCCATGAAGTTGTCTCGCCAACTATTACTTCTACTACTATGGCTAACGGTTTAGCAATAAAGTAAAGTAATTACATGGCGTTGTTCAATGGCATGCAGGTCATACAATAAATTAAGACAACTCCTATGGCTCCTGCCGGTTGTCATACTCATCGACATGCAAGTCGTGATTCCTATTACAAGAACATGATCAATCTCATACATCACATATATCATTCATCACATACTTTTTGGCCATATCACATCACATAGCATACCCTGCAAAAACAAGTTAGACGTCCTCTAATTATTGTTTGCATGTTTTACGTGGCTGCTATGGGTTTCTAGCAAAAACGTTTCTTACCTACGCAAAACCACAACGTGATATGTCAATTGCTATTTACCCTTCATAAGGACCCTTTTCATCGAATCCGATCCGACTAAAGTGGGAGAGGCTGGCACCCGCTAGCCACCTTATGCAACAAGTGCATGTCAGTCGGTGGAACCTGTCTCACGTAAGTGTACATGTAAGGTCGGTCTGGGCCGCTTCATCCCACAATACCATCGAAACAAGATTGGACTAGTAACGGTAAGCATATTGAACAAAATCAATGCCCACAACAACTTGTGTTCTACTCGTGCATAGAAACTACGCATAGACCTAGCTCATGATGCCACTGTTGGGGAACGTAGCAGAAATCAAAAAAATTCTACGCATCACCAAGATCAATCTATGGAGTAATCTAGCAACAAGGGGAAGGAGAGTGCATCTACATACCCTTGTAGATCGCTAAGCGGAAGCGTTCAAGTGAATGGGGTTGATGGAGTCGTACTCGTCGTGATCCAAATCACCGATGATCCTAGTGCCGAACGGACGGCACCTCCGCGTTCAACACACATGCAGCCCGGTGACGTCTCCCAGGCCTTGATCCAGCAAGGAGAGAGGGAGAGGTTGGAGAAGACTCCGTCCAGCAGCAGCACGACGGCGTGATGGTGGTGGAGGAGCGTGGCAATCCTGCAAGGCTTCGCCAAGCACCGCGGGAGAGGAGGAGGACTTGGGAGAGCGGAGGGCTGCACCAGAACTTGGGGTGCGGCTGCCCTCCCACCCCCCACATATATATAGGGGCAAGGGAGAGGGGGGCCGGCCCCCTCAGATCCAATCTGAGGAGGGGGCGGCGGCCAAGGGGGGGAGGAGTGCCTCCCAAGTCAAGTGGAGGCCCTCTCCCTTAGGGTTTCCCCTCTCCCATGCGCATGGGCCTTGGGGGGGCTGGTGCCCCTGGCCCATTAAGGCTAGGGCGCCCCCTTACAGCCCATGCTGCTGTATTGGATGTGGTGGAACATTTTCCGGACCTCCGGACCCCTCCGGAATCCTCCGGAACCTTCTGGAAGCTTCCCGGTACAATACCGAAAAAACCCGAACTTTTCCTGGAACCCGAACAACAACTTTCCATATATAAATCTTTACCTCTGGACCATTCCGGAACTCCTCGTGACGTCCGGGATCTCATCCGGCACTCCGAATAACATTTGGTAACCACATACAAACTTCCTTTATAGCCCTAGCGCCATCGAACCTTAAGTGTGTAGACCCTACGGGTTCGGGAGACACGTAGACATGACCGAGACAACTCTCCAGCCAATAACCAACAACGGGATCTGGATACCCATGTTGTCTCCCACATGTTCCACGATGATCTCATCGGATGAACCACGATGTCGAGGATTCAATCAATCCCGTATTCAATTCCCTTTGTCTACCAGTATAGTACTTGCCTGAGATTCTATCGTCGGTATCCTGATACCTTGTTCAATTTCGTTACCGGCAAGTCTATTTACTCGTTCCGTAACACGTCATCCCGTGATCAACCCCTTGGTCACATTGTGCACATTATGATGATGTCCTACCGAGTAGGCCTAGAGATACCTCTCCGTCACATGGAGTGACAAATCCCAGTCTCGATTCGTGCCAACCCAATAGACACTTTCAGAGATACCCGTAGTGCACCTTTATAGCCACCCAGTTACGTTGTGACGTTTGGTACACCCAAAGTATTCCTACGGTATCCGGGAGTTACACAATCTCATGGTCTAAGGAAATGATACTTGACATTAGAAAAGCTTTAGCATACGAACTACAGGATCTTTGTGCTAGGCTTAGGATTGGGTCTTGTCCATCACATCATTCTCCTAATGATGTGATCCCGTTATCAACGACATCCAATGTCCATGGTCAGGAAACCGTAACCATCTATTGATCAACGAGCTAGTCAACTAGAGGCTTACTAGGGACATAGTGTTGTCTATGTACCCACACATGTATCTGAGTTTCCTATCAATACAATTATAGCATGGATAATAAACAATTATCATGAACAAGGAAATATAATAATAATAACTAATTTATTATTGCCTCTAGGGCATATTTCCAACAAGCCTCACATGGAACAACAATGTCATCCCTCTTGCCAATAGAGCTTGCCGCCTGAGGGGTGGATGAAGCTTAATACTGATGGGTATTGGACAGATGATGGAAAAGCAGGAGCTAGTATGCTTCTTCGTGATAGCTTGGGGAACATCGTTTTCTCATCATGTAGGAAGCTCTATTTGTGTCGAGATGCGCTTGAAGCTGAGTTATAGCTTCTATGGAGGGTGTCTCTATTGCTATCCATAGAACGGAGCAACCAATTTTGGTGGAGATGGATTGGATGTCTGCGGTTTGAACATGGTAAAGGGTAGGGGCATAGACAGGTCTTTATATGCGTCCCTCGTGATATAGATCAAATGCTTGACATCTCTTTTATGACTTATAATACTCATGTTAATTGTAGCCAAAATACGACTAGTGATTTTTTGGCTAAATTTTCTAGAACTGAGAGTATAATTGTCATTTGGTTGGGCTCCCACCTCCCAAAGGTAGTTGATCTATGTAAGGAAGAGTGTAATTTTGTTGATCCTTGAGAAACACAAGTTTCCCCCCGAAAAAAGACCTAGCTAGAGGGAGTACAAGCTATAGGGACCACATTGTGTTTTTAAGGGCATGTCGAACGCACTGGCTCAATGTGTTGCCCCACAGAGCCACATAGGCTCGCTGACTGCAGGCTGTAGGTTTAGGTATAGCTTCAACTGTGTCAGTGTTGCTTGCAGAAGAGGCTAATGCTCTATTTTTCATGAATACGCAAAGCTTGCATATCAGTTCAATGATAGTAGAATGAGTACAAGAGGTGGTACAACACATGGCATAGAGCAAGAAGAGTGAACATGGTTCCTGAAGTAGAGAGACATGAGATGCTCAACCCAAATATGAAAACACATCTAAACTCGCCGACTAGATAAGCAGTCCAACCAACAACTAGACAACCAACATCTCCAAATCCTGCATCAAGGACACCATGAGCAAACAAGATGATGCCTGGACGAAGGAGAATGACACCAAGACGTCGTCTTCGTCCGATCCAAAAAACCGAACCTAGGATTTCCCCTGATGCTCGAAGAGGGGCACAAATAATGGCCATATGGCAGCGCCTCCAAGAAGGGGATGGCACCCGCGGTGTCATCGCTGCGAGCATAGGATGCATGTATTTCTCCTTGGCCAAAATCTGAGCAATCCCAAGCTATTGGAGCACGGCCGGAGAAGAGGAAGCGGGGCATAGACCGCAGTTGCAACTGCAGGAATGGGAGCCATGCCATACACCGAAGGAGGCATCGGGCGCCACCCGACGTGTCAGCCTTGGAGGAGGGCAAGGTTGTGTGGTTGAACGGGATGAAGGCAACGGGGATAAGACGATGGCCGGAGACCCGAGCGAGCCAGAATCCGGAAGGGAGCGAAGATTCATGCCACCGGGACTGGAGCAGCGGGGACGTCGACATGCTCAAAGAGCTAGAAGGGGACACAACTCTCGAGGCATGCCGGAATCGATGATGCGTTGTGGATGGCCAACCAATGGCACTAGCATGGTGATGGTCATGCGGAGATGCTGGGGAACCAATGAGCCAAAATAGCCGGAAAGAACACAACTACCAGGGCGCGTCGGGTCCGAAGCCACGCTGGCCGGCCATGGATGTGGGAGGGGGGCTAGTCCCATGGCCGTTGGGCCAAATCCGCCCCTGCCATGGGTGGGTGGGTGGTGAAGGAGACTCACGGGCCGCCAAACCTCTTGGCCGCTGTGCTGCACGAAGCAGCCGCCGCCGGGCACCTCCATGGTCGCCTCCCGAAGAACCCGACCCGAAGCCAAACCAGGGGATGGGAAAGGTCTGGGTGAGGAGCCGCAGTGAATAGGACGGGCCCGGCCACCATGAAGGATGACCGGGGAGCACCACGACCGGCTGGGGGGACCCCCAGACCCCATCTGGGGCGGACTGCAATAGAGGAGCCGCAGCCGGGGGTAGGCCACCCGAGCAGCACACGCCAGGTAGGAGACGTCAGGTAGTGGATGTGCGGGGCGAGCGGCAGAGGGAAAGGGCAGGGACTAGGGGGGAGAGAAACGGCCCTGCCGCTGCCATCCTAGGGCCCGGTTCGGCTTCGCCAGCCGGCCCTTCGGTAATGTCGACGTGGGGGTGGGCGGGAGGTGGGGGCAGGACACCGGCGAGTAGGGTTCTCCTTGAATCGCCCGGCTCAGGTGACACGAGGGTCGGGGTTCTAGTCAAGATGCTGGTGCTCTACGAAAAATATAATAAAAAGCACGGGATGGAGAGAGGAGGGTAGTACGCATGCATGAGGAAAAGGATGGAGGGATAAAAAGGTAGAGTGGGATTCGTTGCAGAATAAACTAGTGCTTCCTTTGGATAGTGCATGGTTTGGACCGTGGTTGCAGTGCTTCGGATGGATGGGCTAGCGTTTGGTGTAGCCTCCATAGTTCATGTCCTAAGTAGAAATAATACAGATACTTATATCAAGTTAATTAATAGTAGTATGAAAAGAGAGTACAACCATATTCCTAA
>NC_041383.1:644505349-644583261 GCF_002162155.2 Triticum dicoccoides | reverse complement strand
ATTCGGCCCTTATATCAAAACATAACTACATACTTAAATTCTACCAAGAATTGCTTCCCGATTTTGAATAAATATCATCCTCAACAGTTGGCAGACCATCCATTTTATTCTGAGCATGACAACCTGCTTGTGTGAAACGCTTTGTATCTGCCCAAGCATTAACAACTGGATTAAATATTATCACACATAACATAACTTCACTAAAATTTAACGTCATATGTTCTCTAACAGTCAACATTTCAAGGACCACGGGTGAAGAAAGAGGCGTGTGGACATTTGAAATAAGATTATGAACTTCATTTGCTTCCCTTAGAGCCTAATGAAATCCATGCATTCTTAGCAAGTCGATATAATAAAGAAATCAACACTTGCATAATGTATGCTTAGCCGTTCACGGATGCAAATGTAGTCCTGAAACTACTGATTGAAGACACAAAGATATTTGCATATGAACTAGTGGTCAAAGGACTGCACAAAGTAGCTGGGCCAGCTCAACTGAATTAATAAAACTGTAACAGGAACTAAACAAAATTATAACAAGGCAGATAACATATTATCTATGGTGAACATAGGAACTTAATTACTGAATACATGTCTTATACTCCCTCCGCCCCATAATATAAAAACGTTTTTGACACTACACAGTTAAAAAAGGTGTTCAACTTAATTACCTGCATTTGTCGGTGGGGAGATCCCAGGATCTTTAGCATGAATTTTCAAGGTACTAGAAATGATCTGGCAGATTCGAGTACCTGCAACAAGTCGACAGTTTGCAATTGAACAGTTATAAAATATTCAATTGTGCGGATTGAGGGCTATCAAAACAAAAGCGGGCGAGCGAGGGTGTCTGGATAATTTACCAGGAATTTTCACTAATGATATGGCATGGGCTTTAACATCATCTGTGGATGTGCCGAGCATGGTCTGCGCAGACGGAGCATCAGAAGCATCTACAGCAAGTTCAACTGTAAAAATTTGCAGCATCCAACATTAATTTAACATGCCTTCAATCGTCACCGATATGTCCAAGATTTCTTATTGCTACTAGAAGTTTGAACATTATTAGCACTGTGATATTTCTAAGAGAAATCATAGCCTCATATAATCTCAAAAATATGGGTGCACAAAATATAGCAGGATGAAAGGTATCATGTAAATGCAGAGCAGGGCAGTGCCCCAAAAGGACTCAAAACAGATTAAACAGCCTGTTAAGAGCCCATATAGCACATTGAGAGAGACAATGGTAAAGTGATCATAGATAAACACTTGTGGAACAGAGTGATTCTGAAGTTTACCTTCCTTTCCACTTGGTTGAAGATCATAGGTTAGTTTGCACCCTCTAGGTAGGCCAGCCTGTAGAGTCTCATCTGAAGATCACACAAGTTCATCAGTGCAAACAGAACAGTAACCAAAAGTGGTTCGTTTTCCCACACAAAATAATTAGTGGAGTGTAAACAGTGTTCTCCGTGGAAATGCAAGACACATGAAGAGGAGAGAGGCTAGTTTACCAAGGAAATTCACCAGCAGTTCCAGTGCTTCATCTTTCGACGCTGCCGATTCATTGTAAAACATGGTTAGTGACTGTCAAATGTATATGGGATCTAAGATCCACATTGCTTAATCATAATCATAATGTTTTCTGAAGCGGAGATTTTACCGACGCTCGATTCCCTAAACTGTCTGCAATACTGCTGGCTGCAAAAGGCAAGGAATTAGTTATTGTGCTGTCGAATGATGGAATTAGAGGAAGAGAATGATTGACCACACAATCGGTGGGTTTCCTGCTATCTCATATATATAGACAAGTACAAGATAAACAATCTGTACAAATCCTAACCATAATGGCCTGATTACATGCAAGATATCAAGCTCTAAACATGACAGGGTATAACCGAATATGCTAACATATTCGGATTGCCTAACATCGAAAACCAGGACAAGCAGAAGAACAGAAGAGAGGTAGCAAGATAGTACTGTTTCAAGGCCATTAAGATAGCGTCTGTTTTTCGCGGCTGGGGGCCATGTTTCTTCACGCGTCGCTTCCGGAACAAACTGTCAAAGGTTGCAGACAGGAGAGCCAAAGTGAGATTAAATTGACACTGGCTATGTCATCTAGGAAGCGAGATTAACTGAGGCTGAATGATGAATTACGTACCCGGTCCCGATGGGGAGTACATCGTGCTTGCAGCGGGACGGCAACACCATCGGGCGTCTCAGCTCTGGAGTGGCAAGAGCCATCCTGCGGACAACAAACTCTGCATGGCTCCTCACTCTGCCCCAGTCGATGGCGGCCCTGAGCTGGCCGGCGTCCGGGGCGAGTATGGAGTAGTTCATGGAACGGAACCTGCGCTCGGCGTCTGTGGAGTTACTGCGGCCGTTGGCATACTGCTTGTCCAGGTAAGGGTCCTTGTTGCCGGCGACGACGTCGGCGAAGCGACCGTGCATGAGGAGGAAGTTGTGGAAGATCTTGGCGCGCAGGCTCCTCCGCTCACTTTTGAGCGGGGGCAGGAAGGTGCTGAGGTAAAAGAGGGCGTCGTACCACCGGCCCCGCCTCACCAGCCGCCGCATGTGCTCCAGGTCGAACAGCGCCGCCGTCTCGCGGGTCAGCCTGCATGCAGAGATCCATCGATGTAAACCAGACCAGCATGCGTGCGTGATGTGTTCGTATGAAATCCGATTCATCATTGATCTCAAAAGAGAAGCAACATCGATGTCAAGAGAGAAGGAAGCATCGATCTTCAAGATAAAAGGTAGGATATGCGTACTCTCTGAAGGCGCCGTGGAAGCCTTGGTCCAGGAGGAAGGAGAGGAGGCGCCGCTCACGAAGCCGCTTGACGCAGGAATACTGCACCGTACACGAGGGCTTGACGGCGTCCTTGCCCTTGCCCGAGACCACGACGGAGTTCTCGCCCACGCAGGCGTCCTCGTCGTCACTGCCGAACAGCACGGCGGAGGAACTCATGATGCCCAGACGGCGGTTAGGATGGAACTGAACTTTCGATTGGATTTCGACGGAGGAGTTGGAAACTTGGAATTGGGGGCTTTGGGGCACCGGCACTAGTCCCCCTTCGTTATAGCGGCAGGACGCGGAGCCCGATTTCTCTTGTTTCTCTCGCTTCTCTCTTCCCTCTTCTTCTCCCCCCGCCTCTCTGAGTTTTGCGCCTCTCTCCTCTCTGGCTTCTCTCTTCCCTCTTCTCCGCTCGCTTCTCTCCTATAAGTAGAGGCTGGCTGGGCCTGGGCCTGTAAGTTCATACAGTCCTTTTTTATTTATATACGTTATGATTCTCAAAAAAAATTATACGTTATAAATTTCTTTTCTTTTAAATCTAAAAAAATCTTTTCTTTTGAGTTCTTTTATGATACTTCCTACTCGGTGCTTCAGACGCAGACAGGGGAGAGTTCTTATTTAGCGCGTGACGCTGGAGAACAAGTCAGTGTCCACCCACGGAAGCAACTAATGAGGAGAGTACTCCTTTGGGAGCCCCCGCGAGGATCATTTTGGGTGGGCTGAGAGAGCGCCATTTGGCACGCTCTCAGCTGCCGTCATGTGTCACGCTCTGAGTGCTCAATCCGGATTTTATTTTCTAATTTTCTATACGCGTTGTTAGCTTTTAGATGATTTTTCGGGGGGTTTCGGCTTTCTATTTCCTCCGGTCTTTCTTAGCTTTTGGACAAAATACATTGCGTGAAAAGAATATGTTTTCTGTTTTTTTCTTCCGTGAAAGGCACGGATTTACTTCTCGTGGAGTTACGGATTTGCTTACGCCTCTCGCAGAAAAGAAGAAAAAACATGTTTTTCCTTCCAGCAGAGGCACAGTTTTACTACTCGCGGAGGCACAGATTGGCTTCCGTTAGAGGCATGAATTTATTTTTCGTGTAACTACGGATTTGCTTCCGCGAGAGGCACAGCCGTGCCTCTCAAAAAAGGAGAAAACACGTTTTCATTTTTTCTTCCTGAGAGGTACGGATTTACTTCTCATGGAGGCATGAATTTGCTTCTGTGAGAGGCACAGTCACGCCTCTTCGAAAAGGAAAAAAGCTTGATCCCAGTTCGGTTTTTTTCATGAAAAAAAATTCGTCGAAACCTATCAACATGTGATCTAGTTTTGAAGATCTCCGTGCGAGGAGCCGAGGAATCCAACGATGAAAACGATTCGAGATTTTAGATGCGCGGTTTAAGAGATAAAACATTTTGAATAAACAAATATATAAAAAACAGGAAAATACCCAAGTTGCGACAAGTGGCGCACTTGGAGGTGGTAGTGCTCTTTGCAAAGAGTACTCCTTAATTAGTGATTTCAGGCGCACCCCCTCCTCTGGAAAGGCCTTGGGGTATGCGTTGGGTCGCTAGACAGGGACCTACGCGCTGAATAGGAACAACCCAGATAGAGGCTCCCGGCGGAAAACACTATTGACGCATCTTGCTACAAGTTGTCGTCGTCACCCACAGCTTCGACGTATATTGGCCTCCTACTAGCAAACATACCCGTGCGTTGCAACGGAAGAAAACAATCCTCACACGTCCTTCACCCACTGAGCATGGCTGAAGACATCACCCGCATGCCCATAACATAATAAACATGACTAATACCTCATCTTCGGGTCAACATCCTCCATTTCAATATAACACCGGACACATGTTTTCGCTTGTCGTCTTTCCCGTCCTCGTCACCGGTGGTCACAATACCAGTTGTCCCAGGTCTAATAGTTGGATTGTTGAGTCGCCTTCGTGTCCGGCGAAGAGCAAGAGCGTTGAAAAAAGTTTTTTTTATAATCGGGCTAATATAATAGGGAAAAGCACTACGCATAATACATGTCCGTGTCATCATGTAAATTGAGTAGTTTGTGCCAATAGACCATGAATCTTTAATTGGACTTCTCATACATTTTGACAAGAGTAATTGAGCCAAGTGAGACTAGTCGTACGTGAAGACGCGACAGAGAAAAAGATTCCTTTCATATCCCTAGTTTAATAAATTGCACTAAAACAATGCATCAGGTGGGCATATTTCAAAAATTCGTCAAGTTTCATCAATAGGTATAGATTAAAGCAATTTAGCTACATTACCTCCTAGTTTTTTAAAAAAAACATGTTTTGAAAAAATGTTTGCCTTTTCAAATTTGAAGTTAAAAAAATATTTTTGTTTTTAAAATGTTTGCAATTTTGAAAAATAATCATAAGAGTACCTCCTATTTTTTAAAAATTGTTTGCGTTTTAAAAGATGCTCAGGTTTCAAAAAATAAAAAAGAGAAATATTGTTCTTTTTTCAAAAAATTGTTTAAAAATTTTTGCGTTGTCAAATATATTCACTTAAAAAAACAAATATTTTCCTCTCAGTATTTCGCCCGACTGTGAGCTTAATTTAAAATTTACGCTGCTAATTAAACACCAACACTTGTTTAGTCTAGTCGCTACCATTCTGAACGCTCCAGCGTGAGCGACTGGGTTCGGATCCTCACAACATAGTATTTTTTTTCTTGGATCTTATTTTATTGGCGCGGGCTGTTGAAACGCTAATGGGCCGGCCCATTATGGCTCTGTGCGTCCTGTGACCAAACAAAGCGGGACGAAACCAAGAATATTACCTCCCTTTAATAATAGGTATAGATATAGATATAGATATAGATATATATTATTAGGTAAAGATAAAGACTATATAGTTAGCTTTCTTTTGTGCGAGCAATCCAGGTTTTGTGAACCTTCTGGATCGTTCCTGACCGGTTTTGGGAACCTTCCAGAAGATTCCTAAACTATGTTTCTTATAGTTTTGTGGTTTTATTTTTCTTTACTTATATTTCTTCCTCTATTCTTTGTTTTTCCCTTTTTTTTCCTCTTTTCCCCAAGATTTTACAAAACTCAAAAAATATTCAAAATTTGTTTCTGTTCCAAAAATTGGTCTAAATTTCAAAAATTGTGCACGTATTGCTAAAATTGTTCAAAGTTTTCAAAAATATGTTCCAGTTTTCATATATTTTTGTTCACATATTAAAAAAATGACTTTCCAAATTTTTTTAGAATTTTCAAATTTTGTTCTCAAAATTCAGAAATGTTTGCGGTTTCAAAAAAGTTTCAGATTTTCAAACATTGTTTCTGTCAAAAATTTGTTCCCGTTTTACAAATTTCACGAATTAAAAAATGTTCATCTTTTAGAAAATAGTTTGGTATTTTAAATTTTGTTCCCAAATTTCGGAAAAGGTTCATAAAGTATCAAAATATGTTAGCGTGTTCAAGAAATTGCTCAAATTTTGAAAATTTATTCTTAATTTTGTCATGAAGTATTACATCTGTAGCTACATTGCAGTTTGTCGCTAGAGCTCTTCGGTCGTAGTGCCTAGCAGCAAGCGCACATTAATAGGCAATCGTGGGTCTGGAGAGCAACTAGTTCACGAGCGCTCCTTCGAAAGCCTCACAATGATCAACGCCACTTGGCCCGCTCAACCGCCACCATGTGTCACTCTCTGGGCATTCCCTTCGAATTTTCTTTTATTTATTTGCACGCGTTTTTGGCTTTTTAAATGGGATTTTCAACTTCTTGGTTTTCCACCGTCTTCCTTAGCTTTTGGACAAAAAAACACAAAAAAAAACGCGTTTCCGCGAGAAGCACGGTTTTGCTTTTGCGAGAGGCACAGTCATGCCTCTTAGAAAAAAAAACACATTTTCTATTTTTTCGCTAGAGGCACGGTTTTGTTTTCACGAGAGGAAAAAAACGTGTTTTCTGTTTTTTTCTCTTCGCGAGAGGCACGGCTTTACTTTCGCGAGAGCATAGAAACAAAAAAAAACACGTTTGTTTTTCCTTCTGCGAGAGGCACGGCCGTGCCTCTTTCGAAAAGGGAAAAAACATGCTCCCGATTCGATTTTTTCGTCCGGTTTTCTTCATGAAAAAGTTTTCATCAAAATCTATCAACATGGGAGCTAATTTTGAAGATCTCGGCGCGAGAAATCCAACGGTGAAAACAGGTTCGAGATTTGTACACACGATTTAAGGAATAAAACGTTTTAAATAAACGAATATACGAAAAAAGAGAAAACTCACATGTTGCACAAGTGGCGCACATGCAGCACGCCACTTGTCACAACCTGAAAAAATGAGAGTGATCTTTGTAAGGAATACTCCTCAATTAGGGATCTCGATAGGTGTGATTCGTAGCAACCGTGTGATACATTTTTGTGATTTTTCACCTCGGCACGCGGTGCACCGCAATGAGTCGGCCCAAGTCGGCTGCTCTCGATGCAACTCGCCGACTACTTTTTTTAACACAGTCCAGACGCAAGCGCTCATATACATGCACATACACTCACCCCTATGAACGCACACACACGCACACCATACCTCTATGAGCACCTTCAAAAGACTGAGCCAGCATATCATATTGAAATTTATGAAGTCACCGTAGGCACCTCGTCGTCGACGGGAACGTCTCCTCCCACTGAATGCGCATCGCCGGAAATCCTAAAATAAATCCAGAAATAAATGCGAGCACCAGAATTTGAATCCTGGTGGGTTGGAGATACCACAGTTCCTCTAACCATCCAACCACAGGTTGGTTCGCAACTCGCCGACTACTTGTTGCAAAGCGCAACATATATGAGGTTTTGTCACTAGCGTTTCAAAAAAATCCATGAATTTTAAAAAATTCCATGGATTAATAAATATTCATGGATTCGAGAAAAGTTAACGGGTTTAAAAAATTCACAGATTCAAAAAATTCCATGGATTTGGAAAAACTTCATGGATATGGCGTTCATAAATTTGAAAAATTCACATATTCAAAAACAGTTTGCAAGATTTCAAAAAAGTTCACAAATTTGAGAAAACTTAATCAATTTGAAAAAAGTTAACAAAATTTGACAAAAAATCACAGATTTGAAAATTTTCATGTATACGAAAAAAAAGTTCATGAAACTGAAGAAATGTTGATAAAATTAAACAAAAATGAGAAAAGGAAACAGAATAAAAAAGTAGAAAGAAAAAACAGAAGGAAAATAAAGAAAAAACAGAAAGAAAATCGGACTTGGAAGCTACTAGAAGCTTCCCAAAATCAGGCAGCACCAGCCACTCGCAAACCTCATATTTTATTAACCTCATATCTACCTAATGTTTGCTGGAAATGAGTAAGGACTTCATATTTTATTCGGCGAGTGCAAAGGGTAAGGATTCTACCTGAGCAAAGTAGAACCCGCTTCGGTAGCTGGAACATAGGATCCCTAATAGGTATGTTACGAGAGTTAGTTGATACAATGATGATGAGATATGTTGATACCCTATTCGTCCAAGAAACCAAATGGAAGGGACAAAATGCAGAGGTGGAGAATACTAGCTTCAAGCTATGGTACATAGAGACAATTATACAAACAGAAACGAAGTAGGCATTTTATTCAAAAAGATGCTCAAGTAAATGTCAAGAGTCAAGGGGGCGGATTATTCTGGTCAAGCTGTTTGTTGAGGAATTAGTTCTCAATGTTATTAGCATGTATGTCTCGCAAGTAGGCCACAATAAGAGCACCAAGAAAGAGTTCTGGTAAGGCCTAGTGGACATGATTAGGAGTGTACATATTGTCAAGAAGCTCTTCATAGGAGGAAACCACAATGGCCACGTGGGTACATATGCGGGGTTCATGTGAGCTTTGATTATGCCACCAAGAATCATGAAGGTAGGATGTATTAAGCTTCAGTTTAGCCTATGGCATGATCGTAGCTAACACCCTATTTAGAAAGCGATAATCATATCTACTGACTTTTAGTAGTGGTAAGCACTCTAGCCAAATTGATTTCATCCTCTCGAGAAGAGAAGACAATACCTAGAGAGAATGTTGTTCCCAGATTGTAAGGCAGTACCTAGAGAGGGTGCTTTCCTAGATTGTAAGGCAATACCTAGAGAGAGTGTTGTTCCAAACATAAGATTGTGGTGACTGACTTCTATTTTTGGATTCGTGCCTATCAGGATAAGTGTGCCTAAGTCACCAGAACAAAGTGACAGAAGCTCGTGTTGGGGAACGTAGCAGAAATTCAAAATTTTCTACGCATCACCAAGATCAATCTATGGAGTAATCTAGCAACAAGGGGAAGGGGAGTGCATCTACATACCCTTGTAGATCTCTAAGCGGAAGCGTTCAAGTGAACGGGGTTGATGGAGTCGTACTCGTCGTGATCCAAATCACCGATGATCCTAGCGCCGAACGGACGGCACCTCCGCGTTCAACACACATACGGTTGGGAGAGACATATCCTCCTTCTTGATCCAGCAAGGGAAGGAGAGGTTGATGGAGATCCAGCAGCACGACGGCGTGGTGGTGGAAGTAGCGGGATCCCGGCAGGGCTTTGCCAAGCGCAAGCGAGGAGGAAGAGGTGTCACGGGAGGGAGGGAGGCGCCAGGGACTCAGGTGCGGCTGCCCTCCCTCCCCTCCACTATATATAGGGGCCTAGGGGGGCACCGGCCCCTTGTAGATCCCATCTAGGGAGGGGGCGGCTGCCCTAGGGGTGGCTTGGCCTCCAAGCCAAGAGGAGGCGCCCCCACCCCTTAGGGTTTCCAACCCTAGGCGCATGGGAGGCCCAAGGGGGGCGCACCAGCCAACCAGGGGCTGGTTTCCACGCCCCTTCAGCCCATGGGGCCCGAGGGAGTCCTGGACTAGGGGGTGTCCGGATAGCCGAACTATCATCATCGACCGGACTACAAGACTATGAAGATACAAGATTGAAGACTTCGTCCCGTGTCCGGATGGGGCTTTCCTTGGCGTGGAAGGCAAGCTTGGCGATACGGATATGTAGATCTCCTACCATTGTAACCGACTCTGTGTAACCCTAGCCCTCTCCGGTGTCTATATAAACCGGATGGTTTTAGTCCGTAGGACAACAACAATAACAACAATCATACCATAGGCTAGCTTCTAGGGTTTAGCCTCCTTGATCTCGTGGTAGATCTACTCTTGTAATACCCACATCATCAATATCAATCAAGCAAGACGTAGGGTTTTACCTCCATCAAGAGGGCCCGAACCTGGGTAAAATATCGTGTCCCTTGTCTCCCGTTACCATCCGCCTAGACGCACAGTTCGGGACCCCCTACCCGAGATCCGCCGGTTTTGACACCGACATTGGTGCTTTCATTGAGAGTTCCTCTGTGTCGTCACCGATAGGCTCGATGGCTCCTTCGATCATCAACAATGACGCGGTCCAGGGTGAGACTTTTCTCCCCGGACAGATCTTCGTATTCGGCGGCTTCGCACTGCGGGCCAATTCGGTTGGCCATCTGGAGCAGATCGAAAGCTACGCCCCTGGCCGTCAGGTCAGATTTGGAAGTCTTAACTTCATGGTTGACATCCGCGGGGACTTGATCTTCAACGGATTCGAGCCACAGCCGAGCACGCCGCACTGTCATGATGGGCATGATTTAGCTCTGCTGCCGGACAGTGCCCTGGAGGCCGCACACGAAACCACTCCGACCCTTGATTCGGAGCCGGCTGCGCAGATCGAGGACGGGTGGTTAGACACCGGCTCGGGGGCTGCAACCTCTACGGCAATAGAGCCGAATACTGACTTTGTCCCTTCTGAAGCTCGTGACTCCAAGGCGCCGGACTCCTTACCGGACTCCGAACCTCCCCGCCCCCTTTAATCGAATCCTATTGGGCGTCGATCATAGAGTTCACCGCCGCGGACATCTTTCAACACTCATCTTTTGGCGACATCCTGAGTTCGCTAAAGCATCTCTCGTTATCAAGAGAGCCCCGACCGGACTACGGTCAGGACGATTGGGATGTGGAAGAAACTCAAAACCCACCCACCACCCACTTAGTAGCCACTATCGAAGATTTAACCGACACGCTAGAATTCGACTCCGGAGACATCGACGGTACGGACGACGATGCCGGAGACGACCAAGAATCAGCGCCTACTGGGCACTGGAAAGCCACCTCAACTCACGACGTATACATGGTGGATACACCAAAAGGAAGTGATGACGAGGAACAACGGGACGCGGCGAAGGATAATTCCCCCGAAAAACAACAAAAACGGCGACGCAAGCGCCGCCCGAAGTCCCGCCTCGATAACAATGGCACCCATACTGACCCAGCCGTCGAGCAGGGCGAACCAGTGGACGAGCAACCCATTCCCGGCAAAAACAATAGTCCAGACGATCTCACGCCGGACACATCACCGGAGCATAAGAACCTTCACAGAAGGCTCGTCGCCACTGCAAGGAGTTTGAAGAAGCAAAAGCGGAAGCTCAAAACGGCGGAAGACGTACTCAGAATAAGATGGAGCAAAGTACTCAAGACCGCAGATAAATACGCCGATAGTCAACACGCAAAGAGCTACCCGAAGCGCAAACTGTTGCCCGAATTTGATGAGGAGGCCGTAGAGCCCCCACAGTCAAAAAAGAAAGAGGCCGCCTGGCCGGATAGACGACCAGATAACAGGCTAAGAGCGGCAAGTGGTGCCGCACATAATCCGGCACATTTCCCAAATAAGGATCCTAGCAAAAAGGATGGCCC
Source organism: Triticum dicoccoides (assembly GCF_002162155.2). Classification (NCBI taxonomy): domain Eukaryota; kingdom Viridiplantae; phylum Streptophyta; class Magnoliopsida; order Poales; family Poaceae; genus Triticum; species Triticum dicoccoides. The sequence continues at coordinate 644,571,770 of NC_041383.1, read as the reverse complement.
AGTCAGGTCCATCTATGGGCCAAAAAAGAAGGCTCCAGGAAGCAACACAACCCGCCGAGCGTGCGAAGATAACGGCACACCTAAATACAGGGGCGCCGCACACCCACTATGCTTCACCAACGAGGTACTGGATCATGAATTACCAGCAGGATTCAAGCCCGTAAACATAGAGGCATATGACGGAACAACAGACCCCGGAGTCTGGATTGAGGATTATATCCTACACATACATATGGCTAGAGGAGACGATCTCCACGCCATAAAATACCTACCCCTCAAGCTCAAAGGGCCAGCTCGGCATTGGCTCAAAAGCCTCCCAGAAAATACCATTGGAAGTTGGGAAGAGCTTGAGGATGCGTTTCGAGCAAATTTTCAGGGAACTTATGTCCGCCCTCCGGACGCAGACGATTTAAGTCACATAACTCAACAGCCCGGGTAGTCAGCACGCAAATTCTAGAACAGGTTCCTCACTAAAAAGAACCAAATAGTCGACTGTCCGGACGCCGAAGCCTTAGCAGCCTTTAAACATAACGTCCGAGATGAATGGCTCGCCAGACACCTCGGCCAGGAAAAACCTAGAACGATGGCCGCACTAACAAGCCTCATGACCCGCTTTTGCGCGGGGGAAGATAGCTGGCTAGCAAGATGCAGCACCAGCGACCTGAGTACATCCGAGGTCAGGGATGGAAACGGGAAATCACGATGCAGAAAAGATCAGCGCAGGAATAAAGAAAGCGGCCCAAATAGCACGGCGGTCAACGCCGGATTCAAAAGCTCTCGGCCGAACAACAAAACAATGCCCCTTAAGGACAACAGTGACGAGCTATCCAACCTAAACAAAATCATGGATAGGATATATCAAATCCATAGTACCCCCGGGAAGCCTGCAAACCATACCCACAGAGATTGTTCGGTCTTCAAGCAGTCCGGCCGACTTAACGCCGAACACAAGGGGCTCGACACACCAAGCGAAGACGATGACGAATTCCACAGGCAGCAGACCGAAGCACAGAAGACTTTTCCACTAGAGGTCAAAACAGTGAACTCATTTCATGTGATAAACTGTGCGGAAGCGATATAAACCTGCTATACCAGGACACCATCCGCAGAATGGGGATAGACCCTACCAAAATTCGCCAATGCAACACTTCCTTCAAAGGAGTGACGCCAGGCCCTTATGCCAAGTGTACAGGCTCTGTACTACTAAAAGTTGTGTTCGGTTCACCCGACAAATTCCGTTGCGAAAAGCTAATCTTCCATATCACCCCATTCAAAAGTAGCCATCAAGCACTACAGGGACGCGAAGCTTTCGCCCGCTTTAACGCAATACCGCATTTACGCGTGTCTTGCACTCAAAATGCCCGGTCCATGCGGCATCATCCCATTAAAGGGAAACTCCGAGTGTTCCTCGACCACAGAAAACATGAGACTGCCTTGACAACCGCACATTAATCCAACCTTGCTGATGAAAGCACCTAAAAACAGGTCATTTAGACCTCGGACACGGTTAGGCGAGTCCGACATAAATAAACAAGGGGCTTCCCAGCCGCACACCTCTTTACAAGGGGTTGCACATATAAACAATGAGAGCCAATAAAGCTCAATCTTTCCAAATCATACTCTGTTTTAAATACATCTTTCGCATGATATTTTTTCCAAACTAAGTTCTTCTCTTTTACAGATGAATCACGTGCTACACCCGTCCAGGATACAGCACAACAGAGACACAGGCGCAGACGTGCAGCAGGGACCCGTTACAAGGATTCTTTTCAGATTAAGACCCTGCGTAAACCTTTCTTACTGTCTCTTGTTGATACTCATCCCCCGGTTTCCTACCATAACCGAGGAGGAGGCTGGCGTTTTGGCATCAGCCGCGTCAGAAGTTTTCGCCTGTGCCTGGACATTAGGGACTTAGGGCACTGTTCTGCCCGTTATCATAAAGTCCGAATACCTTAGGGAGTGTTCGGCGTCTCGAGTTAGGCCTTATATGCATCAGCTCTGAATCATGTCTTTGGTCAAATGTTGGGTTTGCCCGGCTCCTGTGTTTTGCTGCCTTACGTTCCGCCCCATCGGCTAACGCGGCACCAGGAGAACTACTGCGATTGTGCCCCGGTTCGGCCGGGCGAGCACCTCAGTAGAGAAAGCCGAAAACTGACTGTCATGATACAACGAGAGACTGGTCAACCACTCGATCGACTATTGGAATGTTTAGAATTCCTCCGCTTTGACGAAGGACCACTTCCCGGTCAGGCACACACGCGCCCCGAGTTCGGAGAGCGCAGTGCCTCTAGGGGCTATATCATAGCCCCACCATCGAGCTCCTATGGCTAAGTGAAAGTGATAAAGCATTATAGTCCAGTTGCCTAGTTTGCTACGCTATCACCTCCTTCAAAGGACCAAGACATTGGATTAAGTGTGAAAATGCGCTTTTTTTGCAAACACCCCCACACTATGTGCGTGGGGGCTGAAGCCAAAGACTGCCATCTTTCAGGTTATATATACATATACATTAACGGCCGTACAGGAGATATTTCAATACTTGAACGCACAAGTATAAAAAGTCGTTACATTATAAATATGATCTCAAATATCATACACGTCATTTGAACATGACATTTTTCGAGCACTGCGACTCTATTAAACGAGCGCCCTGCAGGACTTCCTCAAAATAGTGCTCGGTGGGTAATCGGCTCTCGTCCGAACCGCGGGACGCAACATCGGTGGCATTCATCTCCACCCAGTATGTCTTAACACGGTCAAGAGCCATCCGTGCACCCTCTATGCAGGCCGACTGCTTCATCGCCTTGATATGCGGCACCGCCCCAAGGAATTGCTGCAATAAACCAAAATAACTTTTCGGCTTGGGCCTTTCCGGCCACACATGAGCCACCACATCCGTCATGGCTAGTCCGGACAATCTATTCAGCTCAGCCCACTCAGCTAACTGATCGGTCAACGGCAGTGGACGCTCCGGACTATGGAATTAAGACCAAAACAACTCTTCCATTTGATGATCCTTCTGACTTCGGAAGTGCCGAACTGCGTCCGCCGCACTCACCGCCAAATCCAAATAAGAATCCTCCGCACTCCATAGCTGGCCCAACTGAGCATACCTCGGATCCGTGAATTTCCTACGCAACAGGAAGGGCTTTCTAGCCACCATGTCTCCGGCCAGACGCAGTTCCTCCTTTATAGCCCGCATTGCAGAACGGGCATCCTTAGCTTCGGCGGTGGCCTTCTTCAGGTCCTCTTGCTCCGCTTGGCGTTCTCTTTCAAGAACCTCATAGCGGTCGGTAGCATCTTTTAATTGCACGGCCATTGTGGCCATTTCCTCCCTGCTTCGGCAGTGAGCAGCCTTCTCGGCTTTTAGCTCCTCCGCTGCCTTCAAGGCAGCCGCATCACTTTTTCTGGCTTGGTCCTTGGCTCGAGCAAGCTCCGCCCGAAGGTCTTCCACAGCAGCGGCACCATCTGCATCAAGCATACACTTTGTAAGGAGTGGGCGTCAGCTCCCTTACCAGGTGACCACGGAAACACCATTTACCTTGCGACTCATCAAGTCATTTATTGACCAGCGTGATGTCCACATCCGCAACGTCGAGTTGCCGCTTCAGTTCGGCAACTCTATCAGTCCGGCTGGCCACCGCACGCTCCGCCACCTGCATAGGAAAGGCGACATTTCGTAACTAAGATTATGATCCTCGACACGCTGTCGCTTTTGACAACATACCGAGTCTCAGGGGCTACTATCTATACAGGGTGCACCCTATGTGCAACACTGTCACAAGGTATGTCATTTTTTTTGTGTACCTCAAACCCCTTCAGTAAACTTCCGACGGCCTCATGTAACCCGCTTTCGGCGGATGAGATCCTTTCAATCACCGCACTCATTAATGCGCGGTGATCTCCCGAGAGAGACGCCCTCTCGAGCAAACCCAGCAGCTCCACCGGCCGCACTCCAGTGGGTGCCGAACTCCCAGGCCCCGCCGGACTCGGGGAGACACTCCGTGACGACACCTCAGGGTCGTCCGCCCCACCTGATGGGTCAGCAAATGGAGGCGTTTCACTCTCCATCATCTCCGGACGAAGGTCCCCCGAGGATGAGCTCTGCTGGGAAGGGCTGAGATCCGAACTACAAGGTAAAAACTTCGGTTATCCTTAGAAATAAAATAGGGTTGCCTTTTATTGTAAAACTTCCCTTTTTTCTACTTACAGCTCGCTGGAGGGCTGATTCCTTTGGGGAGACTGTATGGCCGGGACTCCTCCCGGCGCAGGACCTTTCGGTGTAGATTTCTTTCCCCGCTTCGAGGCTTTGGCCTCCGAGTTTTCGGAAGCGGTCCTCTTCTCCCCCTGGAGGGAGGGATTCTTGATTCCCCCCTTACCGAGAGCCTCCTTAACAGAGGTGGTAGCTTCCCTGTTCCCCCCTTCGCCTTCCTCCGAAGGCGCAACCTCCAACATTTTGATTAACACGGGATCTGGCGTGGTCTCAGGGAGGGGGGCCGGACACCGTATTAGTTTCGCTTGCGCTATCCACTCCTGTTCAAGGGATAGCTGGTTAAAAGGCAAGTCCATGATAATTAAATGGATGATATGTCCGGTCACAGGGCTACTTACTTGAGTATCCGGGCGATTGCAGCTTAGGCCAGCGTCCTCTGTCAAGTCCGGACACACTTCTTGTGGTCCGAAGAACAGTTTGTACATCTCCACGGGTTTTGTACCCATAAAGTGTTAGAGAGCTCGTGGTCCCTCCGGATTGAACTCCCACAGGCGAAGGGGGCGATGTTTGCAGGGCAGAAGACGCCGAATCAGCATGACCTGCGTCACTAAGACCAGATTGATCTCCTTCTCTTGGAGATCTCGAATCCAGCCCTGCAATAGGGGTACGTCCTTGGATGGCCCCCAGTCGAACCCTTTGTTGACCCACGATGTCAGCCGTAGTGGAGGGCCCGGGTGAAAGGCGGGCGGCGGCCTCTGCCTGCTGCCCCTGGGAGCGGTGATATAGAACCACTCCTGTTGCCACAAACCGAGCTCCTCCTGAAAAGAGCCCTCGGGCCATGGAGCATCGGCCCTCTTGCTTATAACCGCCCCTCCACACTCTGCCTGACGCCCCTCAATCATCTTCGGCTCCACATTGAAGGTTTTGAGCCACAAACCAAAGTGAGGGGTAGTGCGGAGGAAGGCTTCGCAAACAACAATAAATGATGAGATATGGAGGATAGACTCTGGAGCCAGGTCGTGGAATTCCAGCCCATAGTAAAACAGGAGCCCCCTCATGAAGGGATCCATCGGGAAGCCTAAACCCCGACGGAGGTGAGGCGCGAACACGACGCTCTCGCCAGGCTCAGGGGTGGGAATGAGTTGCCCTTGGGCAGGCAACCTATGCGAAATCTCGTAGGTTAAGTACCTGGCGTCCCTAAGCTTTAGCACGTCCTCTTCCGTGACGGAGGAGGGCATCCACCGGCCCTGAAGGTCGGAGCTGGACATTGTCGAAGGTCCGAAGTACCCGAATCTGGAGCCCTGGGTGTTGGAACTCGGGGCGAGGGGCGGATTCGATTGAGGATTGAAGAAAAGAACGGGCCTTGGTCTCATTATAAAGGGGAAGAATACCAAGAGCCGTCTCCGTGACCATTTAGAACTCGCCTTCAATGGAGGGGGCGTGGCAACGGGCACGGTTGGGTTACCCACGCCCGTATTGATGAGAATCCCGGAATAAGGGGAACACGATCTCTGCTTCGATAAGACGTGCCAAGGAAACTACTTCGCTAAACGCGCTGAGGCGGTATAATAAAAACGATTCGAGTAAAGGCTTGGTTGTGGTGTGACGTCACGCCACGAAATACGTCAGCAGATTGAGCTTGTGTAAATATTATTCTCTCTGCGGTGGAATGTGGAATTTATTTTGCAGAGCCGGACACTATCCTGGTGTTCACAATCTTCTACAAATTATTTGGAGAAGGAACCTGCCTTGCAATGCCGAAGACAATATGTGCGCCGGACTCGTCGTCATTGAAGCCTGGTTCAGGGGCTACTGAGGGAGTCCTGGACTAGGGGGTGTCCGGAGAGCCGAACTATCATCATCGGCCAGACTCCAAGACTATGAAGATACAAGATTGAAGACTTCGTCCCGTGTACGAATGGGACTTTCCTTGGCGTGGAAGGCAAGCTTGGCGATGCGGATATGTAGATCTCCTACCATTGTAACCGACTCTGTGTAACCCTAGCCCTCTCCGGTGTCTATATAAACCGGATGGTTTTAGTCCGTAGGATAACAACAATAAAAACAATCATACCATAGGCTAGCTTCTAGGGTTTAGCCTCCTTGATCTCGTGGTAGATCTACTCTTGTAATACCCACATCATCAATATCAATCAAGCAGGATGTAGGGTTTTACCTCCATCAAGAGGGCCCGAACCTGGGTAAAACATCGTGTCCCTTGTCTCCTGTTACCATCCACCTAGACGCACAGCTCGGGACCCCTACCCGAGATCCGGTGGTTTTGACACCGACAGGGCCCTCCGGGATAGGTGGCCCCACCCGGTGGACCCCCGGGACCCTTCCGGTGGTCCCGGTACAATACCGATGACCCCCGAAACTTTCCTGGTGGCCGAAACTGGACTTCCTATATATAAATCTTTACCTCCGGACCATTACAGAACTCCTCGTGACATCCGGGATCTCATCCGGGACTCCGAACAACTTTCGGGTTACCGCATACTAATATCTCTACAACCCTAGCGCCACCGAACCCTAGCGCCACTGAACCTTAAGTGTGTAGACCCTACGGGTTCGGGAACCATGCAAACATGACCGAGACAACTCTCCGGCCAATAACCAACAGCGGGATCTGGATACCCATGTTGGCTCCCACATGTTCCACGATGATCTCATCGGATGAACCACGATGTCGAGGATTCAATCAATCCCGTATTCAATTCCCTTTGTCTACCGGTATAGTACTTGCCCGAGATTCGATCGTCAGTATCCCGATACCTTGTTCAATCTAGTTACCGGCAAGTCTCTTTACTCGTTCCATAACACATCATCCCGTGATCAACTCCTTGGTCACATTGTGCACATTATGATGATGTCCTACCGAGAGGGCCCAGAGATACCTCTCCGTCACATGGAGTGACAAATCCCAGTCTTGATTCGTGCCAACCCAACAGACACTTTCGGAGATACCCGTAGTGCACCTTTATAGCCACCCAGTTACGTTGTGACGTTTGGTACACCCAAAGCATTCCTACGGTATCCGGGAGTTGCACAATCTCATGGTCTAAGGAAATGATACTTGACATTAGAAAAGCTTTAGCATACGAACTACACAATCTTTTTGCTAGGCTTAGGATTGGGTCTTGTCCATCACATCATTCTCCTAATGATGTGATCCCGTTATCAACGACATCCAATGTCCATGGTCAGGAAACTGTAACCATCTATTAATCAACGAGCTAGTCAACTAGAGGCTTACTAGGGACATGGTGTTGTCTATGTATCCACACATGTATCTGAGTTTCCTATCAATACAATTATAGCATGGATAATAAACGATTATCATGAACAAGGAAATATAATAATAATAACTAATTTATTATTGCCTCTAGGGCACATTTCCAACCGTTCCCACTTGCACTAGAGTCAATAATCTAGTTCACATCGCCATGTGATTAACACTCACAGGTCACATCGCCATGTGACCAACATCCAAAGAGTTTACTAGAATCAATAATCTAGTTCACATCACTATGGGATTAACACTCAATAAGTTATGGGTTTGATCGTGTTATGCTTGTGAGAGAGGTTGTAGTCAACGGGTCTGCAATATTCAGATCCCTATGTAATTCGCATAACTTTATGTCATATCGTAGATGCTGCTACCATGTTCCACTTGGAGCTATTCCAAATTGTTGCTCCATTATACGTATCCGGTATCTCTACTCAGAGCTATCCGGATAGGTGTTAAGCTTGCATCGACGCAACTCTTTACGTCGAACTCTTTATCACCTCCATAACCGAGAAACATATCCTTATTCCTCTAAGGATAATTTTGACCGCTATCTGGTGATCCACTCCTTGATCACCTTTGTACCCTCTTGCCAGACATGTCGCAAGGCACACATCAGGTGCGGTACACAGCATAGCATACTATCGAGCCTACGTCTAAGCATAAGGGACGACCTTCGTCCTTTCTCTCTATTCTGTCGTGGTCAGGTCTTGAGTCTTACTCAACACTCACACCTTATAACACAACCAAGAACTCCTTCTCTGCCGATCTATTTTGAACTCCTTCAAAATCTTGTCACGGTGCGTACTCATTTGAAAGTACTATCAAGCGATTTTGATCTATCCTTATAGATCTTGATGCTTAATGTTCAAGTAGCTTAATCCAGGTTTTCCCTTGAAAAACACTTTTCAAATAACCCTATATGCTTTCCAAAAACTCTACATCATTTTCGATCAACAATATGTCAATAACATATACTCATCAGAAATGCTATAGTGCTCCCACTCACTTCTTTGGAAATACAAGTTTCTCATAAACTTTCTATAAACCCAAAATCTTTGGTCATCTTCATCAAAGTGTATATTCCAATTCTGAGATGCTTACTCCAATCCTTAGAAGGATTGTTGGAGCTTTGCATACTTGTTAGCATCTTTCAGGATTGACAAAACCTTCTGGTCGTATCACATACAACCTTTCCTCAAGAAAATCATCGAGGAAACAATGTTTTTACATCCTATCTGCAAGATTTCATAAATAATGCAGTAACTGCTAATATAATTCCAACAGACTCTTAGCATCGCTACGAGTGAGAAAGTCTCATCGTAGTCAACTCCTTGAACTTGTCGGAGAACATCTTAGCGACAAGTCGAGCTTTCTTAATGGTGACACTTACCATCATTGTCCATCTTCCTTTTAAAATCCATCTGTACTCAACAGCCTTACGACTATCGAGTAGTTCTTCCAACGTCTACACTTTGTTTTCATACATGGATCCTCTCTCGGATTTTATGGCCTCTAGACATTTGTCAGAATCCGGGCCCACCATTGCTTCTCCATAGCTCGTAGGTTCATTGTTGTATAGATACATGACCTCCTAAGACAGGATTACATACCACTCTGAAGCAGTACGCATCCTTGTCGACCTACGAGATTTGGTAGTGACTTGATCCGAAGTTTCATGATCACTATCATAAGCTTCCACTTCAATTGGTGTAGGTGCCACAGGAATAACTCCCTGTGCCTTGCTACACACTAGTTGAAGTGACGTTTCAATAACCACATCAAGTCTCCACCATCCTCCCACTCAATTCTTTCGAGAGAAACTTTTTCTCGAGAAAGGACCCGTTTCTAGAAACAATCACTCTTGCTTCCGGGTCCGAAATAGGAGGTATACCCAACTGTTTGGGGTATTCTATGAAGATGCATTTATCCGCTTTGGGTTCGAGCTTATCAGCCTAAAACTTTTCCGCATAAGCGCAGCCCCAAACTTTTAAGAAACGACAGCTTAGGTTTCTCCAAACCATAGTTCATACGGTGTCGTCTCAACGGAATTGCGTGGTGCCCTATTTAAAGTGAATGCGGTTGTCTCTAATGCCTAACCCATAAACGATAGTGGTAATTCGATAAGAGACATCATGGTATGCACCATATCCAATAGGGTGCAGCTATGATGTTCGGACACACCATCACACTATGGTGTTCCAGGCGGTATTACTTGTGAAACAATTTCCACAATGTCTTAATTGCATACCAAACTCATAACTCATATACTCATCTCTATGATCATATCATAGACATTTTATCCTCTTGTCACGACGATCTTCAACTTCACTCTGAAATTACTTGAACCTTTCAATAATTCAGATTTGTGTTTCATCAAGTAAACATACTCAGAATCTACTCAAATCATCTGTGAAGTAAGAACATAATGATATCCACTGCATGCCTCAACACTCATTAGACTGCACACATCAAAATGTATTACTTCCAACAAGTTGCTTTCTTGTTCCATCTTACTGAAAACGAGGCTTTTTAGTCATCTTGCCCATGTGGTATGATTTGCATGTCTCAAGTGATTCAAAAACAAGTGAGTCCAAACGATCCATCTGCATGGAGTTTCTTCATGTGTACAAACCAATAGACATGGTTCGCATGTCTCAAATTTTGCAAAAACGAGTGAGTCCAAAGATCCATCAACATGGAGCTTCTTCATGCGTTTTATACCAATATGACTTACATGGCAGTGCCATGAGTAGGTGGTACTATCATTACTATCTTATATCTTTTGGCATGAACATGTGTATTACTACGATCGAGATTCAATAAACCATTCATTTTAGGTGCAAGACCATTGAAGTTATTATTCAAATAAACAGAGTAACCATTATTCTCCTTAAATGAATAACCGTATTGCGATAGACATAATCCAATCATGTCTATGCTCAACGCAAACACCAAATAACAATTATTTAGGTTTAACACCAATCCCGATGGTAGAGGGAGCGTGCGATGTTTGATCACATCAACCTTGGAAATACTTCCAACACATATCGTCACCTCGCCTTTAGCTAGTCTCCGTTTATTCTGTAGCTTTTATTTCGAGTTACTAACACTTAGCAACCGAACCGGTATCTAATACCCTGGTGCTACTAGGAGTACTAGTAAAGTACACATTAACATAATGTATATCCAATATACTTCTATCGACCTTGCCAGCCTTTCTCATTTACCAAGTATCTAGGGTATTTCCGCTTCAGTGACCGTTCCCCTTATATCAGAAGCACTTAGTCTCGGGTTCAGGTTCAACCTTGGGTTTCTTCACAAGAGCAGCAACTAATTTGCCGTTTCATGAAGTATCCCTTCTTGCCCTTGCCCTTCTTGAAACTAATGGTTCTACTAACCATCAACAATTGATGCTCCTTCTTGACTTCTACTTTCGCGGTGTCAAACATCGCGAATAGCTCAAGGATCATCATATCTATCCCTGATATGTTATAGTTCATCACAAAGCTCTAGTAGCTTGGTGGAAATGAATTTGGAGAAACATCACTATCTCATCTGGAAGATTAACTCCCACTTGATTCAAGTGATTGTTGTACTCAGACAATCTGAGCACAAGCTCAACGGTTGAGCTTTTCTCAATTAGTTTGTAGGCTAAGAAACTTGTCGGAGGTCTCATACCTCTTGATGTGGGCACGAGCCTGAAATCCCAATTTCAGCCCTTGGAACATCTCATATGTTCCGCGACGTTTCAAAAACGTCTTCGGCGCCACAATTCTAAACCGTTTAACATTCTGAACTATCATGTAGTCATCAAAACGTGTATGTCAGATGTTCGCAACATCCACAAACGACGCTCGAGGTTCAGCACACCGAGCGGTGCATTAAGGACATAAGCCTTCTACGCAGCAATGAGGACAATCCTCGGTTTACGGACCCAGTCCGCATAATTGCTACTATCAACTTTCAACTAAATTTTCTCTAGGAACATATCTAAAACAGTAGAACTAAAGCGCGAGCTACGACGTAATTTGCAAAAACCTTTTGACTATGTTCAGGATAATTAAGTTCATCTTATGAATTCCCACTCAGATAGACATCCCTCAAGTCATCTAAGTGATTACATGATCGTAGTCAACTAGGCCGTGTCCGATCATCACGTGAGACGGACTAGTCATCATCGGTGAACATCTTCATGTTGATCGTATCTACCACACGACTCATGTTCGACCTTTCGGTCTCTTGTGTTCCGAGGCCATGTCTGTACATGCTAGGCTCGTCAAGTCAACCTAAGTGTTTCGCGTGTGTAAATCTGGCTTACACCCGTTGTATGTGAACGTTAGAATCTATCACACTCGATCATCACGTAGTGCTTCGAAACAACAAACTTTCGCAACGGTGCACAGTTAAGGGGAACACTTTCTTGAAATTTTAATGAGGGATCATCTTATTTACTACCGTCGTTCTAAGCAAATAAGATGCATAAACATGATAAACATCACATGCAATCAAAAAAGTGACATGATATGGCCAATATCATTTTGCTCCTTTTGATCTCCATCTTCGGGGCTCCATGATCATCATCGTCACCGGCATGACACCATGATCTCCATCATCATGATCTCCATCATTGTGTCTCCATGAAGTTGTCTCGCCAAATATTACTTCTACTACTATGGCTAACGGTTTAGCAATAAAGTAAAGTAATTACAATGGCGTTGTTCATTGACACGCAGGTCATACAATAAATTAAGACAACTCCTATGGCTCCTGCCGGTTGTCATACTCATCGACATGCAAGTCGTGATTCCTATTACAAGAACATGATCAATCTCATACATCACATATCATTCATCACATTCTTTTTGGCCATATCACATCACATAGCATACCCTGCAAAAACAAGTTAGACGTCCTCTAATTGTTGTTTGCATATTTTACGTGGCTGCTATGGGTTTCTAGCAAGAACGTTTCTTACCTACACAAAAACCACAACGTGATATGTCAATTGCTATTTACCCTTCATAAGGACCCTTTTCATCGAATCCGATCCGACTAAAGTGGGAGAGACTGGCAACCGCTAGCCACCTTATGCAACAAGTGCATGTCAGTCGGTGGAACCTGTCTCACGTAAGTGTACGTGTAAGGTCGGTCCGGGCCGCTTCATCCCACAATACCGTCGAAAAAATATTGGACTAGTAACGGTAAGCATATTGAACAAAATCAACGCCCACAACAACTTGTGTTCTACTCGTGCATAGAAACTACGATAGACCTAGCTCATGATGCCACTGTTGGGGAACGTAGCAGAAATTCAAAATTTTCTATGCATCACCAAGATCAATCTATGGAGTAATCTAGCAACAAGGGGAATGGGAGTGCATCTACATACCCTTTTAGATCGCTAAGCGGAAGCGTTCAAGTGAACGGGGTTGATGGAGTCGTACTCGTCGTGATCCAAATCACCGATGATCCTAGCGCCGAACGGATGGCACCTCCGGGTTCAACACACATATGGTTGGGAGAGACATATCCTCCTTCTTGATCCAGCAAGGGAAGGAGAGGTTGATGGAGATCCAGCAGCACGACGGCGTGGTGGTGGAAGTAGCGGGATCCTGGCAGGGCTTCGCCAAGCGCAAGCGGGGAGGAAGAGGTGTCACGGGAGGGAGGGAGGCGCCAGGGACTCAGGTGCGGCTGCCCTCCCTCCCCTCCACTATATATAGGGGCCTAGGGGGGCGCCGGCCCCTTGTAGATCCCATCTAGGGAGGGGGGCAGCTGCCCTAGGGGTGGCTTGGCCTCCAAGCCAAGTGGAGGCGCCCCCACCCCTTAGGGTTTCCAACCCTAGGCGCATGGGAGGCCCAAGGGGGGGTGCACCAGCCCACCAGGGGCTGGTTTCCACGCCCCTTCAGCCCATGGGGCCCTCCGGGATAGGTGGCCCCACCCGATGGACCCCCGGGACCCTTCGGGTGGTCCCGATACAATACCGATGACCCTCGAAACTTTCCCGGTGGCCGAAACTGGACTTCCTATATATAAATCTTTACCTCCGGACCATTCCGGAACTCCTCGTGACATCCGGGATCTCATCCGGGACTCCGAACAACTTTCGGGTTACCGCATACTAATATCTCTACAACCCTAGCATCACCGAACCTTAAGTGTGTAGACCCTACGGGTTCGGGAACCATGCAGACATGACCGAGACAACTCTCCGGCCAATAACCAGCAGCGGGATCTGGATACCCATGTTGGCTCCCACATGTTCCACGATGATCTCATCGGATGAACCACGATGTCGAGGATTCAATCAATCCCGTATTCAACTCCCTTTGTCTACCGGTATAGTACTTGCCCGAGATTCGATCGTCGGTATCCTGATACCTTGTAATCTCGTTACCGGCAAGTCTCTTTACTCGTTCCGTAACACATCATCCCGTGATCAACTCCTTGGTCACATTGTGCACATTATGATGATGTCCTACCAAGTGGGCCCAGGGATATCTCTCCGTCACACGCAGTGACAAATCCCAGTCTTTATTCGTGCCAACCCAACAGACACTTTCGGAGATACCCGTAGTGCACCTTTATAGCCACCTAGTTACGTTCTGACGTTTGGTACACCCAAAGCATTCCTACGGTATCCGGAAGTTGCACAATCTCATGGTCTAAGGAAATGATACTTGACATTAGAAAAGCTTTAGCATACGAACTACACGATCTTTGTGCTAGGCTTAGGATTGGGTCTTGTCCATCACATCATTCTCCTAATGATGTGATCCCGTTATCAACGACATCCAATGTCCATGGTCAGGAAACCGTAACCATCTATTGATCAACGAGCTAGTCAACTAGAGGCTTACTAGGGACATGGTGTTGTCTATGTATCCACACATGTATCTGAGTTTCCTATCAATACAATTATAGCATGGATAATAAACGATTATCATGAACAAGGAAATATAATAATAATAACTAATTTATTATTGCCTCTAGGGAATATTTCCAACAGCTCGGTGGGTGGCTTAGGCATTCAAGGAGAGAGTTACTAAAGAGGGTTCTTGGGAGTAAGGAGGTGATGCAAACAATATGTGGATGAGTATGTTGACTTCTATTCGGTAGGTGGCTTTAGAGGAGTTTGGGGTGACTAGCCGAAGTAGAAGCGAAGCTAAAAATACCGGGTGGTGGAACGATGATGTCTAAAGGCTATTAAGGAGAAGAAAGACTGTTTAAAAGGCATACACCTAGATAGGAGTGCAGACAACATAGACATGTGGCAAAAAGACCGCAAAGCGAGCTGTGTGTTAAGCAGGGGGCCAGGCGTATGAGGACCTCTACCACAATTTACACATAAAGGAAGGCGAAATGTAAATCTATAAATGACCAAGATCCAAGTGAGGAAGACGAGAGGTGGCAACCAAGTCAAATGCATCACAGACAGAGCAGATTGGCTTTTAGCAGTAATGCAGAAGAAACTAGCAGTGGCAGGTGCAAAATGCCTACTAGTGGCGGGCTTAGCTACAGAGGGCGCATGCCACTGACCTCCCACCACTGCTAATAGGTCACCAGTGAAGGTAAGAGAGCCCGCCACTAGTAAGCCATTAGCAGTTGCAGGCAATATTAAGTACCAGCCACAGGTCTTTCATGTACCACTAGCTTGCGTCCCAATCCGCCCGCCACAATATTCTGTTGTTGCAATGGCTATCCTCTATTTACGCACGCCATTGATAGCAATCCAACCCAAAAGGGAAAAAATGCTGCCATGATAGCTTTCTTTGCTGCCATGGCAGCATTTTGCACTTGATCATGACATTGCATTGTGTTGCATTACATATATAAATGTTTGTATCAACATTCATCCATACATATCAAAACTAACTTACACATTAATCATTTATATTACATCAACGATGAGTACCAAGACCGATAGAACAAGGACCTGCGGGTCGCCTGCTCTAGAATTGGAGATCCGGCCCCCCGAAGAGCCCATGTAACTACCTCACCCGTCATGGGTATGGTGGTTGGACTCTGACCCAGCCACATCCACAAACTCTTATCCAGGGTCGCCTCCGTCAAGATGCACACTACAAGGTCATTGAATCGCTTATGTGCTATCTTTTGCATCGCTGAGAACCCGACTAAAAAATATGTGATTGTTTTTGAAGAAAATCCTCGTGACGGGAAAACCCATCGCGTAAGATCAATTTCTATGACGGAAACCGTCACTAGCTAATTTCCTCTCAGGGAAGCACCCTCGACAGCTTTGGTGACATTCTGGCTTGACTCTAGGTGACGCATTTGGCCATCCCTATGCATGTGCATATTTTCTGACAGTTATTAGTGTCACGGAAAGGGTCGGACATGTCCTTTTCTGAAAACATAAATAAAAAATAACTAATTGTTTTTCAGTTGACTCATTTAGCAGGATCACTTTTTTAATATCAGGAAATTGCTTGGGATTGAGATCGTTCCATTCCCTCCTAACAAAGGAATTGGGGACGTCAAGTTAATGCCCTCCTCTATTACCACGTCTCCTGTGAGGAGAGAGGGTGCACGGCTAGGTGAACGGGATGAGGCGGTACGGCGAGGCGACGTGCCCCTGCTGTAGGGAGAAGTGACACGCGAATACGACAAAGTGAAACAAGGATGATTTCAGGTGAGATCTATCATGAAAGAAATCACAGCAAACCTGTTTGAGTTTCCTGAATTAGGTGATGCTAATTCTTATACACTTTTTATGTTTCTCAGGAAATATGTTGAAAACGGATTAATGGTGAACGAAAGATGACCCCGACATACAACCATGGTGTGAAGGAGTCTATGGATTTCGCGGTTGCTCAGAACAACGGATCTGAAGACATGTTGTGCCCATGCAGGGTTAGGATAATGGGCTCCTCCACCCTATAGATCGAGTTATATTTCATGTTAGTAAAATGGTATGTCCAAGACGTATATGACGTGGATCTATCATGGGGAATCACTCGACAACTATGAAAGCAGTGGTACTACCAATGAAGGTGGTTATGGATCCACCTTGTCCCAGAGCAGCATCCTTTACCTAGCGTAGCATCATTTTGGTAGGGAGCTAGTTTTGAAAGGCTTGAGTTGGGTTGTGGGTATAGATAACAAAATTAAGTTCTTGGATCATAAGTGGATCCCACGCCACCCAACGGGATCTTTTTGTACTCTGGTCCCTATTCCTGACGGAGTGACAGTTGATTTCCTCCTTAGTGTCGATCAAAAATTCTGGGATGAGGGGTGTGGTCTGAAGTGTTTTTCCTAAGATGATGGCCAAGGTAGTATTACAAATTCCAATCGTTGTTTGTGAGGCTGATGATTTTGTTTCCTAGCCCCATGATTGCTTTGGATCCTACTCAGTCAGACCAGCATATAACTTGGCCAACTATGAGAAATTGCATGCTACTCGTAATTCTAGTGGCCATGGTGTTCAGTCATATGTTGGTGTTGAAGAGAAAAGTTGGCAAGCTCTTTAGAAGGTCAATGCTCTGGGGAGGATGAATATTGTTCTCTAGAGACTGGCCCATGATTGTCTGCTGACGGGCAACCAGTTTCTAGGGCGCCATTTTGCAAACACTGGGGCTTTTTTCTGCAGCGGACGAGAGTTGGCTGAGCACCTATTCCCGTTTTGCCATTTCGCACGCCAGGTATAGCGAGTGGTGAAACGGAAATTAGGCTTCCATCTATGCCAGAAAGGTTTTGTTCATACCAAGCAATGGATAATTGATTTCCTTTAGTGAGCGACCCCTCTCGAGGCCACGGGTTTGGTCGTAACAATTTGGCATTTTTGGGAGGCCTGGAATAATGCAAGAAACAATGATGCTACAATTCATCCCCGCGGAGTGGTTGAGAAAGCTTTGGGTTATGTTGACTTCATTGTGCAGAACTGTGGTAGGACTGCAATTGCTTCAAGCCGTGATACCCCTGTATTTCCTATTAAATGGGTTCTGCTGTCGACAAATGCAGTGAGGGTTAATGTGGATGCTGCACTCCTCAAGGATTCTCGACGAATGTTGAGAGTTGACGTGGTAATCAAGAACCACATCGGAGATTGCCTGTTGGCTTGCCATGAACACATTGATCGAGGTTACCGCCCCGAAACTAGCAGTAGGACTTGATGCTAAGGCATGCGGTGGCTCTCACCTGCCAGGAATGCTTTTCAAGGCCGTTTTCCAGCCAAACTGTTTATCACTAGCAGTTGGAATTGACGCTAAGGCATGCTTCAACGATTGATCGCTCGCTGGTGGGGCTCATCACTGGTGATCTCGCTCGCCGGTTCTACCCGTCAACACTGTTCAAAACACAGGCGCCTCACAAAACTAGCCACACAACGCAACACAAGAACTGATACAGAGTACATTCCTAGTGTCGTGAAATGCGTACATTCCTCGTGTTGTGAAATGCGTGAATGGAGCCAACGCAATTATACTTCATCAACTTACTATCTAGTTCCTCCGTACTAAAATATAAGATGCTTTTGCAATTCATATTCAACACTATCACTTTCAGTGTAATTTCAATGAAATGTCAGGAATTTCTTTAATTTCGGTACATACTAAAATAATTGTCTTTCAGTCAAAAATTTCAGCAATCTCAGTAGTACATAGAGATTCAATTTTTTTTGAATTATCAAAATATTTGATGGATCTTAGTCAAATTCAAAGGGAAATTTCGGTCTTTGGCCGAAATGAAAACCAAAATCGCTGAATTTCATACTTAAACTGTACTCCCTTGGTAAACAAATATAAGAGCGTTTAGATCACTACTACTTTAGTGATCTAAACCTCTTATATTTCTTTACAGAGGGAGTACCAAGAATTGCTTTTCCAGATTTTGCATGGAAGAGCTAGATAAATTAGCATCTTGTAGCACCAAAAAAAATCCAAGACCATGCAGGTGTTCCACTAGAACACATGACATAAATCTGACTTGCTAGCATAGACCATATATATAGCTCTAATTAACAAGAACGCCACGACTTCATAGTAGCATCATATATAGCATAACATAACATTATGAGTTCTAGGAGACTTGCAAGCCTCAAGCAAGTAGGTGACATAATCAGGGCGCAAGCACTAAGTAGTAAAATAGGAGCAGCAACAGGAACGGAACAACGAAATGCCAGCTGCAACATCACCGGTGGGTGCCGTTGCCCATCAATCATCTCTGTCTTCACATGGAGCAGACGGGCCTCAGCTTCGGCCTGAAGTTCACCTGCACTCGAAACAAGTATACCATCAGCCAACCTTGTCTAAAACATTAGGTACCTCACAGGATGATCCATATAACGCAACACAAGCAAGAACGAAGGTACTCTCAAGTGCATTCCTCATGCTGTAAAATGCAATGCGCTATGGTTGGAAACACTACAAATTCGTAACAGTCAGCACTACTGTAAAGCCGTTACAGATCAATCAGAGACACCCACCAGTCTACTACTCTACTGTCGGAAACAGTAGGTACTTGTTATGAACTGCTGAAGAAATCTCTAGTCATTGTAGGAATTGGCATAATTATCAATCAAAGTCGATGTATGTCTCGATAAGCTGAAAATCACTAATTCTACCATGCAAAAAAAAAATAACACTATTTCTACCACGCAATACAAAAAATCGCATTCTTTTCAAGACAGGCAACCAATGCATCTTATCAACTAAAACCTGGTGTTGTACATTTAATGCTCACCCTACTAAGATCTGTACAAAAGATACAGTCTTCTCTATTAACGACATCGTACACAATTTGTCCATTCAAGCTATTCTACTATGGTATTCATGCACAACAGTATAAGCAAGAACAAAAACCGAGCCTTACCGAACTTTTTTCACCAAATGTCCCAGTCGTTCGTTGCCTTTTTGCATAAATATCATCCTCAACGGTTGGCAGTCCATCCATTGAATTATGAGTATGACAACCTGCTTGTATTAAACGCTTTGCACCTGTCCAAGCATTAACAACTGGATTAAGTATTATTGCACATAACAGAATTTCACTGAAATTTAACGTCTTATGTTCTTTAACAGTTTTCAAGGACCATGGGTGAAGAAAGAGGTGTGTGCACATTTGCAAGAAGAGTATGAACTTGATTTGTTTCCATTAGTTTCGGACGAATCAATGAGTTCTTAGCAAGAATGCAAGATCAATACAGAAATCAACAGTTGCAGAATGTAAGCTTAGCCGCTCACAGATGCAAACACAGTCCTGAAAGACTAAAACTACCGATGAAGACACAAAGAAAGTTGTGTAGGAACTAGTGATAAAAAGACTGCAGAAAGTAGGTGGGACAGCTCAACTGAATTAATACATCTGAAACAGGAACTAAGGAACTTATAACGAGGCAGATAACACATTATGTATGGTGAACATAGGCACTTGATTACAGAATACATTTCTCTAGCAAGTAACGGAGAAGGGATCAAACAAAGCTGACAGTTACCAGAAGGTGCATATGTCCTCGTACTAAACAAAGGTGTTCAACTAATTACCTGCATTTGTCGGTGTTGAGATCTCAGGGTTTTTAGCATGAACTTTCAAGGTACCAGAAATGATCTGGCAGATTGGAGCACCTGCAACAAGTCGACAGTTAGCAATTGCAGCAAGTAACCGAACACAGACGAATTGCAAGAAAACATCAATCCCAAGAAAGAGTGCAGTTATAATTTACCAGGAATTTTCACTAATGATGTGGCATGGGCTTTAAAATTATCTGTGGGTGTGCCGAGCATGGTTTGTCCAGACGGAGCATCAGAAGCATCTGCAGCAAGTTCAACTGTAAAAAAAAGGCAGCATCTTAGTAGATGCATCCAGCATTAATTTAGCATGCTTTCAATCGTCAGAAATATATCCAAGAGTTCTTATTGCTAAATAGAAGTTTGAGCATTATTAGCGCTCTGATTTTTCTAAGCAAAAGTTACACGATCATAGCATCCTGTAGTCTCAAAGATATGCCTGCACAAAATATAGCAGGCTGAAACGTATCATGTAAATACAGGGCAACATGCGTGCTATCCTATGTTTGGTTTAGAGGGGCAAGGTAAAGTAGGGGCCACTTATTGGAACTGACTTCGTCTACAAAACTACTATCCAATTGACCTATAAATTTACTGCCATTTTCATTGGTATAGGTTTCAGTAAAAACCATTACACTGTACTATCATAAAATCTACAAAACTTGCCCTTTATTACTTTTTAATTAAATATATATAATATACTCATGTTTTAAAGGTTATTAGAATGGAAGACACAGGGGAAATTTCCGCAGCGAAAAATCCCCGATGTCGTAGCAGGTGTCCAAGACATCTGAACTATTGCAGGTCATCAGCCGATAAAAAAGGGGATATTCTATGCAGGGTTTGAAAATGACGCTGTAGTTAAAAGGTAAAATGCAGCTCGAGGAAATAATGTGCTGATATGGCCCAAAAGGACTCGAAACAGATTAAAGAGCTAGTTAAGAGCCCAAAGAGTGCATTGAGAGAGACAGTGGTAACTGGTAAGTGATCATAGCTGAAGACTTGCTGAACAGAATTATTCTGAAGTTTACCTTCCTTCCCACTTGGTTGAAAGTCATAGCTTAGTGTGCACCCTCTAGGCAGGCCAGCTTGTAAAGTCTCATCTGAAGATCACACAAGTTCATGAGTGAAAACAGAACAGGACAGAACAGTAACCAAAAGTGGTTCGTTTTCGCGAAACAAAATAATTGGTGGAGTGTAAACAGTGTTCTCAGTGGAAATGCAAGACACATGAAGAGGAGAGGTGGTTTTACCAAGGAAATCGACCAGCAGTTCCAGCGCTTCATCTCTCGATCCTGCCGGCCGGTTCATTGGAGGAAGACATGGTTAGTGACTGCCAAACATATATCGAATCTAAGAGCTACATTGCTTAATCATAACATATATTTCTGAAGGGGACATTATACCAATGCTTGAATCCCTAACGAGGCGGCAATACCGTTGGCTGCAAAAGGCAAGGAATTAGTCAATGTGTTGTCAAAAACTGGGAAGAGCAGAACAGAGGAGAGCTTAAATCAATTCGCCTGGAGGTAACAAGACATTACTGTTTTATGGCCGTGATGATAGCGTCTGTTTTTGGTGGCTGGGGGCCTTGTTTCTTCACCCGACGCCTCAGGAACAAACTGTGAATGGTTACAGACAGACAGGAGGGCCGAAGTGAGATCAAATTGACACTGACTATGTTATCAAGGTACCCGAGTCTGAATGATGAATTTTTCTTTCATACCCGGTCCCAATGGGGAGTACATCGTGCGGCATCATGCAGCGGGACGGCAGCACCGTCCGGCGTTTCAGCTCCGGAGTACGGTGAGCCAACTCGGGGATAAGACACGCCGCGTGGCTCCTCACCTTGTCCCAGTCGATGGCGGCCCTGAGGTGGCCCGAGTCCGGGGCGAGGATGGAGTAGTTCATGGAGCGGAACCTGCGCTCGGCGGGGGTGGAGCTGCTGCGGCCGTTGGCGTACTGCTTGTCCAGGTGCATGTCCTTGTTGCCGGCGACCACGTTGGCGAAGCGGTGGTGCATGAGGAGGAAGTTGCTGAAGATCCTGGCGCGGAAGCTCCGACGTTCACTGAGGAACGGCGGCAGGTAGGTGTTGAGGTACATGAGGGCGTCCTCCCGTTGGCCCCGCCTCACCAGCCGCCGGACGTGATCTACGTTGAACAGCACCCCCGTCTCGCGATTCAGCCTGCTCGCAGCGATCCAGCGATGTAAACCAAACAAGCACGCGGGCGTCGATCTCAAGATAAAAAGCATACACGTACTC
This sequence comes from Triticum dicoccoides, assembly GCF_002162155.2. Classification (NCBI taxonomy): domain Eukaryota; kingdom Viridiplantae; phylum Streptophyta; class Magnoliopsida; order Poales; family Poaceae; genus Triticum; species Triticum dicoccoides. The sequence continues at coordinate 644,549,481 of NC_041383.1, read as the reverse complement.
TCTGAAGGCGCCGTGGAAGCCTTGGTCGACGAGGAAGGAAAGGAGGCGCCGCTCACGAACCCGCTTGACACAGGAATACTGCACCGTGCATGAGGGCTTGACGGCGTCCTTGCCCTTGCCGGAGACCACAACGGAGTTCTCGCCCACGCTGGCGTCCTCGTCGCCATTGCCGGAGACCACGACGGAGGAACTCATCACGCCCAGACAAAGTCGGCGATCAGGATGGAATTGAACTTTCGATTGGATTTGGACGGGGGAGTGGGTATGGGGCCCGGCACTAGTTCCCGCTCGTTATAGCGGCTGCGGTAGGACGAGGAGACCGATTTCTCTCGTTTCTCTCGCTTCTCTTTTCCCTCTGCTTCTCCCCCCGCCTCTCTCCTCTCTCGCTTCTCTCTTCCCTCTTCATCTCCCCTCGTAGAGGCTGGCTGGGCCTGGGCCTGTAATTCAAAAATAGCTCTTTTTTATTTATACGTTGTAATTTTCTTTTCTTTTGAGTTGTTTTATTACGATACCTCCTATTCAGGGGAGACCCTATGTGCCGCATTTTGCGGCGAATAGCCAGCGTGGCGCACACAGGAGTTGTCCGACTGGGCCAGCCCACTATGAGGATCCCGAGGTGTGTCTACAGAGGTAAAAAATCGCAAAACCCAAAATAACGCCACAAGGAATCAAACCTACGACGTCCCTAGCCTCAACAAGCGCTGCTAACCATCGGACTGAATGGCTGCATCGCGATTGTAGTTAGGAACTTTCCATAGTGCGATCATTCCCTTGCATGTTATTTTCTGTACGTGTATTGGAGCATATAGATTTGAATATGTGATTTTTTTGGGAAAAGTTGGAACATGATTTGAAGTACCTGAATATTTTCTGAAGTTGTGAACAAAATTTTAAAACATAAATATTTTTCGACATTACGAACAATTTTTTCAAAACACGAATATTTTTTGGAATTACGAAAAATTTCTTTTAAACACCATTTTTTTAAGTTAAAAAAACATGAACACTTTTGGAATATGTGAACAAAATTGGAGAAGCTGGAACATTTTTCGAAATTACAGATTTTTTTTCGAATCTATGACAAATTTTAGAAATGAGAACATTTATTCCAATTCCTCGAACATATTTTCACTTTGCCAACTAATATTAAAAAACATTTTTCTAAAATTTGTGAACATATTTTCAAAGTGAGAACGTTTTTGGAATTCCCTATCATTTTGTGAATTTGTGAATAAACAGATAAAATGCAAACATTTTATGAAATTCTGAACAATCTTCTGAAATGTTGTGAAAAGTTCTAAAAAGATACCATAAGCCGCTGAAGATTTGATCTTTTTCTGAAATTTTGAAACTCTTTTTTGTAAACACGAACATTATTTGGGAAATTCATTATTTTTATAAAAAAGGAAGAAAATTGAATAGGAGAACATTTTTCGAAATTCCGAACATTTTTTTGAAAAAGCAAACTTTTTTGAAAAACAAGAGTTGTTCTTAAAAAGGTGAACATCTTTAGAAATTACGAACAACTTTTACAAAAACACAAAATTTATTTGAAATTCCTACACTCATTTTTTGAATTTGCGAAATTTTCAACGTGACATTTTTTTAAAGTTGATATTTTTCCCCAAATGGTGGCATTTGCTGAAGTTGTGAACAAATTTGCATAATAGGAACTTTTTTAAAGTTGTCAAACATTTCTGAATTTGTGAACAAAATTTATAAATACAAACAAGTTTTGAATCGTGAACATTCTTTAATGTGTGAATAGAATTTAAAAACAGGAACATTTGTATTGAAGTTCCTGAATACTTTCTATTTTGTGAATAAAATTTAAAATGCGGACCTTATTTGAAATTCTATTTTTTTATGAATTTTAGGAGATAATTCAAAAAGCAAACAAAATTTGAAATTTTAAACTTTTTAGAATCTCGAAACATTTTTTCTATTGAAGCGAACAAAATTTGAAATTCTAGATTTTTTGGAATTTCTGAAGAAACGTTTTTTGGAATTTAAAATAATTTTTAAATAAAATAAAAGGTGCAAGAAAATAAAAAGAAAAAGAAAAAAGAAAAGAAAGACGAAAAATAAGAGAAATAGGAAAACAAAAAAGAAAAAGAACTGCAAAATAAAAAACCCGGCTTCGGGAACCTACTAGAAGGTTCCCAAAACCGGAAAAAAAAACAGGCTGGAAACATCATAGAATGCTCCTAAAACCGGTAAATAGGGTATTCCCCTATTCAGCGCTTCACGCGCCCATAGGGGGTCACTGGGGGACCTCCTAACCAGCGCTTATAGCTCCCGAACTGGAACATGGCGCTTGAAGGCTTCCGTTTGGGCCGGCCCATATAGATCTTAGTTGCTCCCGTTTCATCAGTTTTTTCATCGGCTTGTACGATTGGTTAAATTGTCGTGTTTCTATGGCCATCCTGGTATATAGTGGCCGAGCTATGGCTGGGCCAAACCAGGGCATGGCCTGCCTTGCCCAACTAGATTTTTGTCAAGAATAGTGTTGAATCTTGGTCGTAAGAGTAAAATTTTAATGGCACTTCTGAACCTGACCTATTTGGCCCGCCCAGAGAAATGACTGTAGCTCTGCCACTGCCAGTATGGCCACCCACATGCATGCATGGTAGCCGTCGTGCTGCTACTAGCAGCTCCAGTGGTACTAGTGGTTGCATGCGTCTAGATAGGTAGGAAATGAAAACAGTTTTATGGGTTTACATATTCTTTTGCAAGCTCAATCTTCTATTCAACAATTAACCCTTGACCATTTTAAAAAAAATTAAAAATAAAAAACATAAGTTTTAAAAAGTCATCAATTTTGAAACAAAGTTCCTTAAATTTCAAAAGAAGTTCATAAATTCGAAAAACATTTTTTGATTTTGAAAAGAAAATCATAGAATTGGGAAAAAGTTCATCGAATTTGGAAAAAAGCTCACAAAAATTGAAAACATTCATTGTAGTGAGAATACATTCATTGAATTTAAAAAAAGTTCATCAACTTTGGAAAAAGTTCAATGAATTTCCAAAAAAGTTCATCAAATTTGAAAAGGTGTCGGTTGTGAAAAAAAGTTCATCGAATTTCCAAAAAAGTTCATCAAATTTCTGAAAAGTACATCAAATTTGAAAAAAATCATCAATTTGAAAAAAGGTTCATCAGTTTTGAAGAAAAAGTTCACAAAATAGTAAAAAAGTTCATCTGATTTTGGAGAAAGGTACACAAATTTGAAAACAGTTCATGGATTTTGGAATAAATTTATCAATTTTGAAGAAAAAAAAGTTCATTGAAGTTTTTTCTAAAAGTCACATATACCGTATAGCACAAAAGGTCTTGCTCCCTGAAGAAAGAATGTAATTGTAGAAAGAAATATTTTGTCTCAAGTCTTTCCTTGTCCTACTGGTAGTGCGGTGGGGAAACCAGGAACGAGAAACCTCGATCTCGAGTTCGAAACCCCGCTAGCACACCCATTTTTTCCTCGAATGATTAGTGTAACACATTCCAATCAGTGTGCATGAGGTGGATAATTTTGTTTCCTGGCCTCATGATTGTTTGGATCCTACTCGGTCGGATCAGCATAAAACTTGGCCAAGTCTGAGAAATTTCATGCTACTCGTAATTCTAATGACCATGGTGTGCAGTCAGACTTTGGTGCTGAAGAGAAAAACTGGCAAGCTCTTTAGAAGGTCAATGCTCCGGGGAAGATGAATATCGTTCTCTGGAAACTGACCCATGATTGTCTGTCGACGGGCATCCAGTTGCTAACATTTTTCAAGGCTGGGGCATGTTTTTATATAGCAGACAAGAGTTGGTTGAGCATCTATTCCCGTTAGCCATCTCACACGCGAGGTATGGTGAGTGGTGAAATAGAAATTAGGCCTCCATCTATGTTAAAAAGGTCTTGTTCATACCTAATAGTGGATATTTGTTTCCTTCGGTGAGCGACCTCTCTTGAGGCCACGGCTTCGGTGATAACAATTTGGCACATTTGGGAGATCTAGAATGATGCAAGAAACAATGATGTTACGATGCATCCCTACAAAGTGGTTGAGAAAGCTTTGGCTCATGTTGACTTCATTGTGCATAACTATGGTAGGACTGCAATTGCTTCAAGTCGTGATACCCGGTATCTCATGTTAAATGGTTTCTGTCACCAATAGATGCAGTGACGGTTAACGTGGGTGTTGCACTCTTCAAGGATTCTCGGCAGATGGGAGTTGGTGCGGTAATCAAGAACCACATCGGAGATTGCCTGTTGGCTTGCTGCGAGCACATTGACGAGGTTACCACCCCGTGCGGTGGCTCTCACCCGCCGGGAATGCTTTTCAAGGGTCGTTTTCCGGCTGTCCATCCCTTATCAAGAAAATCAATGCTTCAACGATTGATCCCTTGCCGGTGGGGCTCATCACTGCTGATATCAAGGAGTTGGCGTCGTTCTTCTCGTCTGTTAGCTTTAGCCATGTAAATCGTTTGTCGAATGTCGCGGCACATATTCTAGCTAGATCATCTGAGTCCTCCAGTGACTATTCTTCATGTAACCCCGAATTGTATCTCGGAGGCACTTAGTGTTAATTATCCTTGATAAAAAATGCGATATTCCTAAAAAAACAAGTACTAACCTTTAACATTTAGAAGGACTTTTAAAAATAGGTGTTTGGAAAGGTTCCGCATGTCATCGCTCATCCCTGTCCAAAACAGTGCCGCCTCACAGAACTATCCACACCGCGACACAAGAATGGATACCGCTGAGTACCTTTCTGGTGTTGCCAAATGCATGAACAAAGCCAACACAATTATGCTTCATCAACTTACTATCTAGTCCCTCTGTTAAAAAATTTGTTGAAAAAATGAATGTACCTAACATATTTTAGTTCTAGATACATCTATTTTTATCCATTTCTTCGACAAGTATTTTCAGATGAAGGAAGTATATACTGGTAAAAACAGAATAGTCCACACTTCCACTTTGGTAATTTCAATGAAATTTCATTAATTTCAGTACATACTAAATAATTGTCTTCGGTCAAGATTTGAGCAATCTCGGTAGTATATAGAGTCAGATTATTTTCTGAATTATCAAAATGGGAGCTTAGTCAAATTCAAATGGGAATTTCGGTCCTTTGGCCGAATTGAAAACCGAAACCACTGAATTTCATACTCAAAACTGTACCAAGAATTGCTTTTCCAGATTTTGCTTGGAAGAGCTAGATCAATTAGCATCTTGTACGCACCAAAAATAATATCCAAGACCATGCAGGTGTTCCATTAAAACACATGACATCTAACATACTAGCATCACCATATAGCTCTAATTAACAAGAGGGCCACGCCTACATATAGTACTCGCATCATAGCATAACATAACATTATGAGTTCTAGGAGACTTGCAAAGTTGCAAGCAAGCAGGAGACAATCAGGGCGCAAGCACTAAGTAGCAGTATAGGAGCAGCCGCAGGACCCAAACAACCAAATGCTAGCTGCAACAGCACCGGTGGGTGCGGTAGCCCATCAACCATCTCTGTCTTCACATGGAGCAGACGGGCCTCAGCTTCGGCCGGAAGTTCACCAGTGTGCTGGTGTCGGTGGACACTCTGCCTCCAAACGCCGGAACCTGCACATGAAACAAGTATACCATCAGCCAACCCTGTAGGTACCTCACAGGATGATCCATATAATGTAACATCAGCAAGAACAAAGGTACTCTCACGTGCATTTCTCATGCTGTAGAATGCAATGCGCTATGACTGAAAACACTACAAATTCATGAAAGTCAGCACTGCTGTAAAGCCGTTACAGATCAATCAGAGACACCCGCCAGACTACTGTCGGAAACAGTAGATACTTGTTCTGAAGTGCTGAAGAAACCTTTAGTCACCAGTTTACTTGTACGCAGCATAAGTATCAATCAAAGTCGATATATGTCTCAATAAGCTGATGACCACTATTTCTACCATGCAAAAAAAAAACTATTTCTACCACACGATACCAAAATGTGTATACTTTTCAAGGCAGGCAACCAGAGCAACTTATCAACTAAGTGTGGTGCTGTATATTTAACGCTCACCCTACTAAGATCTGTACAAAAGATACAGTCTTCTATTAACGATATCATACACAACTTGTCTACGCAAGCTATTCTACTATGCTATTCATGCACAACAGTACAAGTAAGAACAAAAACCGAGTCTTACCGAACTTGCTTCATCAAATGCCCCGTCCGTCCGTTGCTTTTTTGGATAAATATCATCCTCAACAGTTCGCAGTCCACCCATTTGATTCCGAGCATGACAACCTGCTTGTATTAGACGCTTTGTGCCTGCCCAAGAATTAACAACTGGATTAAGTATTACCGCACATAACATAACTTCACTCAAATTTAACATCTTATGTTCTCTAACAGTCAGTATTTCAAGGACCACGAGTGAAGAAAGAGGTGTGTGCACATTTGAAAGACGAGTATGAACTTTATTTGCTTCCATTAGTTTCTAATAAAATCCATGAGTTCCTAGCAAGATCAATACAGTAAACAAATCAACACTTGCAGAATGTAAGCTTAGCCGCTCACGGATGCAGATGTAGTACTGAAACTACTGTTTGAAGGCACAAAAATATTTGTGTAGGAACTAGTGGTAATAGGACTGCACAGAGAATCTGGGCCAGCTAACTGAATTAATAAAACTGAAACAGGAACTAAGGAGATTATAACAAGGCAGATCACATATTATTATCTTTGATGAACATATGCACTTGATTACAGGATACATGTTCTCTACCAAATAAAGGGAATACCAGGGATCAAACAAAGTTGACAGTTACCACAAGGTGTATTTGTCCTGGTATTAAACAAAGATGTTAAGCTAATTACCTGCATTTGTCGGTGACAATATCCCAGGGTTTTTGGCATGAACTTTCAAGGCACGAGAAATGATCTGGCAGATTGGAGCACCTGCAACGAGTCGACAGTTAGCAATTGCAGCAAGTAACCAAACACTGGTGAATTGCAAGAAAACATCAATCCCAATAAGGAGTGCAGTTATAAACTAGCATCAGGCAAATATAAGTAGGCACTTAATGTGAAGCAACCAACAAAATATAATAACTGCACAGAGAACCTAAGGGGAAGACTTTAATTTTCACCTAGATCTACTAATAATAACCTCCATAAAAGTGGGGCAACAATGTGTTAGGAACCTAGCTAATGCAGGGCAGCAAGGGAAGACAAAGATGGAATAGGTACAGAATTGTGAACATAAGTATGATACTCCCTCCGTCCCAAAATAAGTACCCCATACTAAAGTTGAGATGCTTATTTTGGGAAGGAGGGAGTACAATGCAGAACTGGGGGAAATATGTTTGGACACAGATCTTCTAAAATAAACCATACAAATAGGGCAGGACGTGCTAAGTTATTTGAAATGCAGGACTCCAGATGAAAAGCTGCCCCCATGTACCATACATGGAAAACATTATGATAACAAGTGGCAAGAGGACAGAAGACAGATCATGACCAGTTATAAACTACTGGTGAGATTGAAACATATCACTGAATGCTATCTATCAACAATGCATATAGCCAATTGACCAATTGTGCAGATGGAGGGTTATCAAAACATAAAAGCGGCGAGGGTGTCTGGATAATTTACCAGAAATTCTCACTAATGATGTGGCATGGACTTTAACTTTATCTGTGGATGTGCCGAGCATGGTCTGCACAGACGGAGCATGAGAAGAATCTGCAGCAAGTTCAACTGCAAAAAAAATGGAAGTATCTCAGTAGATGCATCCAGCATTAATTTAACATGCTCTCAATCATCACCGATATATCCAAGTGTACTTATTGCTAACTAGAAGTTTAAACATTATTAGCATTGTGATATTCCTAAGCAAAATTTACTTGATCATAGCATCATGCATCTCAAAGATATGCCTGCACAAAATATACATGTAAATACAGGGCAGGGCACATGCATGCTGTCCTATGTTTGGTTTAGAGGGGCAAGGTGAAGTAGGGGCCATTGATTCAAACTGACTTCATCTACAAAACTACTATCAGATTTACCGCGATTTTCATTGCTATAGTTTTTAGTAAAAACCATTAGACTGAACTATCATAAAATCTAAAAAACTTGCGCCTTCATTACTTTTTCTAATATATATAATATACTCATGTTTTCAAGCTTATTAGAATGAAAAGGACAGTGGAAATTTCTGTAGTGAAAAATCTCCTATCTCGTAGCAGGTGTCCAAGACATCTGAACTATTGCAGGTCATCAGCCGATAAAGTTTGAAAGTGGGGCTGAAGTTAAAAGGTAAAATGCAGCTGGAGGAAATAATGTGCTTATATGGCCCAAAAGGACTCAAAACAGATTCAACAGCCTGTTAAGAGCCCAGACAGTGCATTGAGAGAGACAGTGGTAAGCGATCAGAGCTGAAGACTTGTTGAATAGAATTATTCTGAAGTTTACCTTCCTTCCCGCTTGGTTGAAGGTCATAGCTTAGTGTGCACCCTCTAGGTAGGCCAGCCTGTAGAGTCTCATCTGAAGATCACACAAGTTCATGAGTGCAAACATAACAGAACATAACAGTAACCAAAAGTGATTGGTTTTCCCAAACAAAATAATTGGAGGAGTGTAAACAGTGTTCTCAGTGGAAATGCAAGACACATGAAGAGGAGAGGCTGGTTTTACCAAGGAAATTGACCAGCAGTTCCAGTTCTTCATCTTTCGACCCTGCCAGTTCATTGGAGGAAGACATGGTTAGTGACTGCCAAACATATATGGAACCTAAGACCTGCATTGCTTAATCATAATGTTTTCTGAAGGGGAGATTATACCAACGCTCGAATCCCTTAACTGTCTGCAATACTGCTGGCTGCAAAAGGCAAGGAATTAATCAATGTGCTGTTAAAAACCAGGACAAGCAGAACAGAGGAGAGGTAACTAATAATAGTACTGTTTCAAAGCTGTTAAGATAGCTTCTGTTTTTGGCGGCTGGGGGCCTTGTTTCTTCACGCGTCTCTTCCGGAACAAACTGTCAAGGGTTACAGACAGGAGGGCCAAGATGAGATTAAGTTGACACTGTCATATAGGTACTGGGCCGGCTAGGAAGCCAGGATTAACTGAGGCTGAATGATGAACTACATACCCGGTCCCAATGGGGAGTACATCGTGCGGCATCATGCAGCGGGACGGCAACACCATCGGGCGTCTCAGCTCTGGAGTAGCAAGAGCCATCCTGCGGACAACAAACTCTGCATGGCTCCTCACTCTGTCCCAGTCGATGGCAGCCCTGAGCTGGCCGGCGTCCGGGGCGAGTATGGAGTAGTTCATGGAACGGAACCTGCGCTCGGCGTCTGTGGAGTTACTGCGGCCGTTGGCATACTGCTTGTCCAGGTACGGGTCCTTGTTGCCGGCGACGACGTCGGCGAAGCGACCGTGCATGAGGAGGAAGTTGTGGAAGATCCTGGCGCGGAGGCTCCTCCTCTCACTTTTGAGCGGCGGCAGGAAGATGTTGAGGTAAAAGAGGGCGTCGTACCACCGGCCCCGCCTGACCAGCCACCGCATGTGATCCATGTCGAACAGCGCCGCCGTCTCGCGGGTCAGCCTGCATGCAGAGATCCATCGATATAAACCAAACCAGCATGCGTGCGTGATGTATTCGGATGGAATCCAATTCATTGATCTCAAGAGAGAAGCATAATCGATGTCAAGAGAGAAGGCGGCATCGATCTCAAGATAAAAAAAAAGTACTAGTATATTCGTACTCTCTGAAGGCGCCGTGGAAGCCTTGGTCCAGGAGGAAGGAGAGGAGGCGCCGCTCACGAAGCCGCTTGACGCAGGAATACTGCGCCGTGCATGAGGGCTTGACGGCGTCCTTGCCCTTGCCGGAGACCACGACGGAGGCCTCGCCCTTGCCGGAGACCACGACGGAGGCCTCGCCCTTGCCGGAGACCACGACGGGGGTCTCGCCCACGCAGGCGTCCTCGTCGCCATTGCCGGAGACCACGAGGGAGGAACTCATCACGCCCGGAATTGAACTTTCGATTGGATTTGGATGGGGAAGTGGGGATTGGGGATTTGGGGCTTTGGGGCACCGGCACCCCCTCGTTATATTGGCAGCGGCAGCGGAAGGACGCGGGGCCCGCTTTCTCTCGTTTCTCTCGCTTCTCTCTTCCCTCTTCTCCCCCGCCTCTCTCCTCTCTCGCTTCTCTCTTTCCTCTTCTCCCCCGCCTCTCTCCTCTCGCTTCTCTCTTCTCTCTCCTCTCGTCGTAGAGTCTAGCTGGGCCCGGGCCTGTAAGTCCAAACAGTCCTTTTTCTTATTTACGTTATAACTAGCAAAAGAACCGGTGCGTTGCAACCGGAGAGAAAATATAACACACACTCTTAACCCAACAACCATCACCCAAGATCACAATAGGTCCATCTCCTTTATTTTTGCGAGGCATCATATTTGTGTTGCCGCTTATCCTCCTTCTCACCCTCGCCGGCGATGGCCTCGGTGTTCACCCAAAAAAAACATGTTTGAATATGTTTAATCCTAAAGCGTCTCTCTCTTCCTCTCTCCTCTCCCTCCCTCTCTCTCTCGCTCGCTTTCTCTCACTCTCGCGATGAGAAATTTGTTGTTTTCCCCTGCGACATTTTTCAGAGGTATGCATGTGTAGTTATCGATGTTTTTTCCCTATATTATTATAGTGGGGTGTTTATTTGCAATCCGGGTCGCCGCCGTACGAAAGGAAAATGGAGCTTACGCTATAAATTATAAGTTTGCTCCCAAAACGATATTTTAAAAATATTTAACAGGTAAAATTAACATCATATTTAGATTCCACATATTTTTTTAATAAATTTCATATATAATATGTTAAAATCGAAGTTACGGTTTAAAGATACGGATAATTTAGAAAATCATTTATTTGACTTAAATATATTTCAAATAATATTTTAGAATACTTAACAGGTGAAAATTATCTCATATTCATATTCTACATATTTTTCTAATCAAATTTCATATATAACATGTTCAAATCGGAGTTACGGTTCAAAAGATATGAATGATTTAAAAAACATTGTTTGACTTAAATATGATCCGCGGATGAATCATCTAAAACATCAGGGGGGGTTTCGAAAAATGTAAAATAATGGTTCGGGTGTGACTTAAATACGGGCTGCGGGTTGATTTCAACAAAACACACGGACTTTTGTGTAAAATATGAAAAAACGATTCGTTTTAACTTAAAACAGGACTGCGGATTGAATTCCCTGAAATAGACGGACTTTTCTGAAAAATACCATGACGGATGAAAGAAACCCAATTTGCTTTATTATTAGGTAAAGATTAAAAATATTAGGACAATTTCGGCCGATAAGCCTTTGTAATGTGGTCTACAAGATCGCTTCCAAGGTTTTAGCTAACAGGCTAGCAAAAGATCCTAAGCAAGCACCACATGTTGGAGGATCCATAACAATATAACTTCTATACAAATATACCCAAACATAAATCATTACATTGTCTTCCTTGTCCAACTTCAACTAGTTTGCTCAAGTTTGAAAATAATTAATGGGGCTCACAATCATAGAAGATGTCCAAGATAGTGTATTTATATGTGAAATCTCTCTTCCTTCAATATTATTTCATGAATTGTTCAAGTGACCAATGCGGTGTTTGCTAATTTTCAATAAATTTTACCACATATACTTCTTATATGTGAAGTCATTACTCCCCATGGGATAAGCATATAAAACATATATAATTTTAGATTTATGGTATTCAATTCATTCAACCATTTACTCATAGGATATAAGTGAAGCACGAGAGTAAATGACAACCTACTCCAAAAAGATATAAGTGAAGATCAATGAGTAGTCAACTAGTTAAATGGCCATGTGAGGACTCTCTCTCATTAAAGATTTCAGATCCAATGATTTTATTCAAACAACTAGTAAAATGAAAATACGCTCCAAGCAAAACACATATCATGTGATGAAGAAAAATATAGCTCCGAGTAAAGTATACCGATAGCTTTGAAGACGAAAGAGGGGATGCCTTCCGGGGCATCCCCAAGCTTAGGCGCTTGAGTCTTCCTTGAATATTACCTTGGGTGCCTTGGGCATCCCCAAGCTTAGGGTTTTTCCGCTCCTTATTCTCCCCATATCGACATCTCACTCAAAACTTGAAAACTTCGATCACACAAAACTTAACGGAACTTTGTGAGATGGGTTAGTATGATAAAGAAAAATCATTCACTTGGGTACTATCAAGATAAGATTCATAATTTTCTCACACTATGCCTACCGTACCATATAATTTCTACAATTTATATTGAGAAATATAAGCCATAGAAACTAGAAAACAAGCAAACTATGCATTGAAAACATAGTATGAACATAATCTGTCAGAAATAGAACAGTCTGTAATGATCTGAACAACAACCATACTTCTGCTACTCCAAAAATTCTGAAAAATTAGGAAAACGCAAGAAATTTGTATGTCAATCTTGTGTAAAAAACTCAGAGTCCTGCAACTGGCTTCCATGGCAGCGGCTCACCATCATAATAGTAAGCACGGGTCTCATGAGTCCTGCAACTGGCAGGTAAACTCATACCTTTAAATCTTGCCTCATATTCAAAGACTTGATTTTGGAGATCATAGATTTGGCTTTGCAGAAAATTGATTTGCTCGTTGAGGGTGAAGACAATGTCCTTCATGGACCGGCCATCCACCTTGTGACCACGAGTGAAATCCGTAACCATGAAGTGATTGGCACTAAGCCCACGTTCCACCATCCCATTGCACTTAAAGACCTTGATGACCCACAAGTGTAGGGGATCTATCGTAGTCCTTTTGATAAGTAAGAGTGTTGAACCCAACAAGGAGCAGAAGGAAATGATAAGCGGTTTTCAGTAAGGTTTTCTCTGTAAGCACTGAAATAATAGGTGATAGATAGTTTTGTGATAAGATAAATAGTAACGAGCAAAAAGTAAATAAAGTAAATAAAGTGCAGCAAGGTGGCCCAATCCTTTATGTAGCAAAGGAAAAGCCTGGACAAATTCTAATAATGAGGAAGGAGCTCCCGAGGACACGTTGGGAATTATCGTCAAGCTAGTTTTCATCACGTTCGCAAGATTCGTGTTCGGTACTTTGATAATTTGATATGTGGGTGGACCGACACTTGGGTACTGCCCTAACTTGGACAAGCATCCCACTTATGATTAACCCCTATTGCAAGCATCCGCAACTACAAAAAGGAGTATTAAGGTAAACCTAACCACAACATTAAACATATGGGTCCATATCAACCCCTAACGAAGCAACGCATAAACTAGGGTTTAAGCTTCTGTCACTCTAGCAACCCATCATCTACTTATTACTTCCCTATGCCTTCCTCTAGGCCCTAATAATGGCGAAGTGTCATGTAGTCGATGTTCACATAACACCACTAGAGGAAAGACAACATACATCTCATCAAAACATCACATGAATACCAAATTCACATGACTACTAATAGCAAGACTTCACCCATGTCCTCAGGAACAAACGTAACTACTCACAAAGCATATTCATGTTCATAATCAGAGGAGTAATAATATGCATAAAGGATCTGAACATATGATCTTCCACCAAGTAAACCAATTAGCATCAACTACAAGGAGTAATCAACACTACTAGCAACCCACAGGTACCAATTTGTGGTTTTGATACAAGATTGGATACAAGGGATGAACTAGGGTTTTGAGAGGAGATGGTGCTTGTGAAGATGTTGATGGAGATTGACCCCCTCCCGATGAGAGGATCGTCGGTGATGACGTTGGTGATGATTTCCCCCTCCCAGAGGGAAGTGTCCCCGGCAGAACAGCTCCGCCAGAGCCCTAGATTGATTCCACCAAGGTTCCGCCTCGTGGCGGCGGAGTTTCGTCTCGTAAGCTTGCCCACGATTTTTTCCAGGGTAAAAGTGATGATATAGCAGAAGATGGACGCCGGAGGCCCACCAGGGGGCCCAGGAGATAGGGGGTCGCGCCCTACAGGGGGAGGCGCGCCCCCTGTCTCCTGGACAGGGTGTGGGCCCCCTGGCCTATTTCTTTCGCTCATAAATTCTTAATAAATCCAAAAGGTTGTTTTGTGGAGTTTCAGGACTTTTGGAGTTGTGCAGAATAGGTTTCCAACGTTTGCTCCTTTTCCAGCCAGAATTCTAGATGCCGACATTCCCCCTCTTCATGGTAAACCTTGTAAAATAAGAGAGAATAGCCATAAGTATTGAGATATAATGTGTAATGACAGCCCATAATGCAATAAATATTGATATAAAAGCATGATGCAAAATGGACGTATCAACTTCCCCAAGCTTAGACCTTGCTTCTCCTCAAGCGGAAGCCGAAATCGAAAAATATGTCCACATGTTTAGAGATAGAGGTGTCGGTACGGACATGAGGGCATCATGATCATTCTAATAACAGTAACATATATAGATTTTGTCATATGATTTCCTATGCTCAAGTAATAAACAATTCACAATGTCAAGTATGGTTCATAAACTTCATTGGGAACTAACAAACTATAATCTCAGTCATTAAAGCAATTGCAATTTATCGTAACATCAGAAAGAGTCAATAATAGAGCTTTTCAACAAGCTCAAATACTCAACTATCTCGTAGTCTCCCATAATTGCTAACACTCACGCAATACTTGTGGTTATAGAGCTTTAGCCGGACACTGAGAAAGATAGGGGCTTATTGTGTTGCCTCCCAACGTATTCACCTTTAGGTGATGTCAACAACAATAGCCTATGCCAACTTACATCCAATTGGATATATGTATCATGATCTTTCAAACACGAGGAGCTTGCCAAAGGACAAAATGAAAAAGGGGAAAGGTGAGGATCACCTTGACTCAAGCATAAAGTAAAAACATAAAGTAAAAGATAGGCCCTTCGCAGAAGGAAGCAGAGGTTGTCATGCGCGTTTAGGGTTGATGCATGAAATCTTAATGCAAAAGAATGTCACTTTATATTGCCCCTTGTATGTGGACCTTTATTATGCAATCCGTCACTTTTATTACTTCCACAACAAGTTCGTACAAAGCTTATTTTCTCTGCACTAATAAGTCATACATATTTAGAGAGCAATTTTTATTGCTTGCACCATGACAACTTACTTGAAGGATCTTACTCAATCCATAGGTAGGTATGGTGGACTCTCATGGCAAAACTGGGTTTGAGGATATTTGGAAGCACAAGTAGTATCTCTACTTGGTGCAAGGAATTTGTCTAGCAAGAGGGGGAAAGGCAAGCTCAACATGTTTGGAAGGTCAATGACAATATACTTTAACTGAGATGTCGGAAAACATAAACCATTATGTTGTCTTCCTTGTCCAACATCAACTCTTTTAGCATGTCATACTTAATGAGTGCTTCACAATCATAAAAGATGTCCAAGATAATATATCTATATGTGAACCCCTCTTTCCTTATCACTTCCTATTAATTGCAACGATGACCAAGGCTACATTCATCAACTCTCAACAATTTTTATGCCTCATACTTTCTATGTGTGAAGTTATCACTATCCATAAGATCAATATGAACTCTTTTGTTCTTTCTACTTTCTTAAGATCATAGCAACATAGCAAAGCCCTTGACTCAACACTAATCTTTATTATAGATAGCACACGGACTCGCTTACATAAAGAGATCACAATGCAAAACTCAAAACTACTTGATATCAAAACTTCAATCTACTAGATCAAGATACTACTAAAAGGATCGAACTAAATAAAGCGGTAAAGATAGGAGTGTGATGGTGATACGATACCGGGGCACCTCCCCCAAGCTTGGCAGTTGCCAAGGGGAGTGCCCATACCCATGTGATTATTTCCCCGGAGGTGATGGAGGTGGTGATGATGACGGTGGATAATCGCACATCGAGCGTAAAAGCTCCTCCAACTTGCGGATAATGCCCTTGAGCCCAGCAATATGATCCTTCAACAAAATATTCTCCTGTGTGAGATACTTGTTATGTATGCGGGCTAACTCAATCATCTTGAAAGCTTCAATCTCTGTTGGAGTGAAAAGGTTAGGTAAAGGTTGAGGGATGTCTTCTTCTTTCACCACCGGAGCTTGAACCTCCATGGCCTTCTTGATCCCTTCATCCTTGTTGATCTCTTCTGGTTCCTCTCTTTTCAACTCTATCTTCAATAGCCAAGCATCCTTGTCTTTGTTGTTGGAGGAGGGAGAAGTAATGGTGCTCTAAATCTGCAACGGAAACAGCGCAAAGCGAAAACAGAGGATATTTGCGTGATACGATGGTCAAAACCTTCGGGAGTATATATAATGAATTTTTACCGACCAAAATATGTATCATACAAGAAAACGGAGTCCAGGAGGCACACAAGGTGCCCACGAGACAGGGGGGTGCGGCCTCCTCTCTCGTGGGAGCCTCGTGTACCTTTGAGACTACTTTTTTCTTCCTAAAATTCTTAAATAATCCAAAACTGGTAAAAATTGCCATTAGAGTTGTTTTGGAGTCGGTTTACTTACCGTACCACGTACCTATGCCTTTTCGGGGTCTAACGTTCTGGAAAGTGTCTCTTATGTATTCCTCGGGGGTTATGGTTTCAATAATATTAGTTTCAACATTGATAGGATTACCTGAAATATAATGTT
This sequence comes from Triticum dicoccoides, assembly GCF_002162155.2. Lineage (NCBI taxonomy): Eukaryota > Viridiplantae > Streptophyta > Magnoliopsida > Poales > Poaceae > Triticum > Triticum dicoccoides. The sequence continues at coordinate 644,532,829 of NC_041383.1, read as the reverse complement.
TAATTCTTTGACCGTTAACCACCCTCGGATTTGTGCCTTCGAAGTTGTTGATTTTTATAGCACCAGAACGATAGACCTCCTTGATAACGTAGGGACCTTCCCATTTTGAGGGAAGTTTTCCTGCAAAAAATCTTAAACGAGAGTTGAATAATAACACATAATCTCCTATGTTAAACTCACGCTTTTGTATCCTCTTATCATGCCAGCGTTTGACTTTTTCTTTGAAAAGCTTGGCATTCTCATATGCTTGGGTTCTCCATTCATCAAGTGAGCTAATATCAAACAACCTCTTCTCACCGGCAAGTTTGAAGTCATAATTGAGCTCTTTAATAGCCCAATATGCTTTATGTTCAAGTTCAAGAGGTAAATGACATGCTTTTCCATAAACCATCTTATATGGAGACATACCCATAGGATTTTTGTATGCAGTTCTATAGGACCATAATGCATCATCAAGTTTTTTGGACCAATTTTTTCTAGATCTACACAATCTTTTGAAAAATTAATTTGAGCTCTCTATTGCTCAACTCTACTTGACCACTAGACTGCGGGTGATAAGGAGATGCGATTCTATGATTGACATCATACTTAGCAAGCATCTTACGGAAAACACCATGAATAAAGTGTGAACCACCATCAGTCATAAGATATCTAGGGACTCCAAACCTCGGAAAAATAACTTCTTTAAGCATTTTAATAGAAGTGTTATGATCAACACTACTAGTTGGAATAGCTTCTATCCACTTAGTAACATAATCAATAACAACTTAAATATGTGTATACCCATTGGAGGCAGGAAAAGGTCCCATATACTCAAAGCCCCAAACATCAAACGGTTCAATAACAAGAGAATAATTCATAGGCATTTCTTGACGTCTACTAATGTTACCTATTCTTTGACATTCATCACAAGATAAGACAAACTTACGAGCATCTTTGAAGAGAGTAGGCCAATAAAAACTATATTGTAGTACCTTGTGTGCAGTTCTATCTCCAGCGTGGTGTCCTCCATAAGATTCAGAGTGACACTTGCATAGGATTTGTTCCTGTTCATGCTCAGGCACACAACGTCTAATAATACCATCTACTCCTTCTTTATAAAGGTGTGGATCATCCCAGAAGTAATGTCTTAAATCATAAAAGAACTTTTTCTTTTGCTGGTATGTGAAACTAGGCGGTATATATTTAGCAACAATGTAATTAGCATAATCAGCATACCAAGGAGCAGTACGAGAAGCATTGACAACCGCTAATTGTTCATCAGGAAAACTATCATTAATAGGCAGTGGGTCATCAAGAACATTCTCTAACCTAGACAAGTTGTCTGCAACGGGGTTCTCAGCTCCCTTTCTATCAATAATATGCAAGTCAAATTCTTGGAGCAAGAGAACCCATCTAATGAGTCTAGGCTTAGCATCTTTCTTTTCCATAAGATATTTAATAGCAGCATGATTAGTGTGAATAGTAACTTTGGAATCAACAATATAAGGTCTAAACTTATCACATGCAAACACAACTGCTAAGAACTCTTTTTCAGTAGTAGCATAATTTCTCTGGGTAGTATCAAGAGTCTTACTAGCATACTGGATAACATTCAATTTCTTATTGACTCTTTGCCCTAAAACAGCACCTACAACATAATAACTAGCACCGCACATAATTTCAAAAGGTAAATTCCAATCAGGTGGCTGAACAATAGGTGTAGTGATCAAAGCTTTCTTAAGTGTTTCAAATGCTTCTACACAATCATCATCAAAGACAAAAGGAATATCTTCTTGCAATAAATTAGTCAGAGGCCTAGAGATTTTAGAAAAGTCCTTAATGAACCTCCTATAAAAGCCGGCATGACCAAGGAAACTTCTTATACCTTTTATGTCCTTGGGACATGGCATCTTTTCAATAGCATCAACTTTGGCTTTATCAACTTCAATACCTCTCTCGGAGATCTTGTGCCCCAAGACAATGCCTTCATTAACCATAAAGTGACACTTTTCCCAATTCAGGATGAGACTAGTGTCTTCACATCTCTGCAAAACTCGATCAAGGTTGCTCAAACAATCATCAAAAGAGGATCCATAGACGGAGAATTCATCCATGAATACCTCACAAATCTTTTCACAAAAATCAGAAAATATAGCCATCATGCATCTTTGAAAGGTAGCAGGTGCATTACATAAACCAAAAGGCATACGTCTATAAGCAAAAGTACCAAAAGGGCAAGTAAAAGTAGTTTTAGATTGATCCTTCACGGACACATGTATTTGAGAGAAGCCAGAATAACCATCTAGAAAGCAAAAATGTGTGTGTTTGGATAGCCTTTCTAGCATTTGATCAATAAAAGGTAAAGGGTAATGATCTTTCTTGGTAGCTTTATTTAACTTACGGAAATCAATTACCATCCTATAGCCTGTAATAATTCTTTGCGGGATCAATTCATCTTTATCATTAGGAACAATGGTAATACCTCCCTTTTTAGGGACACAATGGACATGGCTTACCCATTCACTATCAGCAACGGGATAAATAATACCTGCCTCAAGGAGTTTTAGAATCTCCTTTCTTACCACTTCCTTCATTTTGGGGTTTAATCGTCTTTGAGGATCTCTAACTGGTTTGGCATCTTTCTCCACTGAAATTTTGTGTTGACGTAATGTGGGACTAATGCCCTTAAGATAGTCCAGAGTATATCCAATAACAACTCGGTGCTTCTTCAGAGTTTTCAATAATCTTTCTTATTCTTTCTCTGAAAGGTTAGCACTAATAATAACAGGATATATTTCTTTTTCATCAAGATAAGCATACTTGAGATTATCAGGTAAGGGTTTGAGTTCGAACACGGGATCACCCTTGGGTGGAGGGGGATCCCCAAGAATTTCAACGGGAAGGTTATGTTTTAGCATAGGTTCTTTCTTAAGGAACACTTCATCTATTTCTTCCCTTTCCTTCATAAACATATCATTTTCATGGTCTAACAAATATTGTTCTAACGGATCAGTTGGAGGAACAGCAACGGAAGCAAGACCAATAATTTCATCCTTACTAGGTGGTTCCCTTTCACGAGGTTGTCTACTAAACTTAGCGAAATTAAACTCATGAGACATACCATCTATGCCAACAGTGACAATATTCTTTTCATAATTAATCTTAGCACTAGCAGTATTCAAGAAGGGTCTACCAAAAATAATGGGACAAAAATCATCTTGTGGGGAACCAAGAACAAGAAAATCAGCAGGGTATTTAATCTTCCCACAGAAGACTTCAACATCTCTAACAATCCCAATAGGTTTAATGGTGTCCCTATTAGCAAGCTTAATAGTAACATCAATGTCTTCTGATTCAACAGGTGCAATATCGTGCATACTTTATTTATAAAGATCATAAGGTATCGCATTAGCACTAGCACCCATATCACATAAGCCATGATAACAATGATCTCCTATTTTAACAGAAATAACAGGCGTGCCTACAACAGGTCTACGTGTCTTAGTATCGGGTCTAGCAATATTAGCGGTTTCACCCAAGAAAGAGATAACATGCCCATCTAAGTCCTCATCCAAGCGATCTTTAATCATAGCAATACCAGGTTCAACATTAATTTGCTCAGGAGGTGTATAGGTCCTAGTATTACTCTTACGAACAACAGTCGAAGCTTTAACATGATCTTTTATCCTAACAGGAAAAGGAGGTTTTTCGACATAAGCAGTAGGAATAATAGGATCACTATATGTAATAGTCTTTTCTTCGACTGTAATAGGTGCAACTACTTTAACTTCAACAGGTGGATTATATTTAAACCACTTCTCTTTAGGGAGATCAACGTGAGTAGCAAAAGTTTCACAAAAGTAGCTACTATCTCAGAGTCAAGTCCATACTTAGAGCTAAATCCACGGAAAGCATCGGTATCCATAAAAGATTTAACACAATCGAACTTAGGTGTCATACCTGAATCCTTACCATCGTTGGAACCCCAATCTTCAGAGTTGCGTTTAATTCTTTCCAATAAGTCCCATTTGAAATCAATAGTCTTCAGCATATAGGAACCAGCACAGGAAGTATCGAGCAGGTTGCGATTATCAAGAGAAAGCCGATCATAAAAATTCTGAATAATCATTTCCTGAGAGAGCTCATGATTGGGGCATGAATATAACATTGACTTAAGCCTCCCCCAAGCTTGAGCGATGCTTTCTCCTTCGCGAGGCCAGAAATTATATATGTAATTACGATCACGATGAACAAGATGCATAGGATAGAACTTCTGGTGAAATTCCAACTTCAGTCGCTTATAATTCCAAAATCTCATATCATCACATAGCCTATACCATGTCATTGCATCTCCCTTCAAAGATAAAGGGAATACCTTCCTCTTGACAACATCATTGGGGATACCTGCAAGCTTAAATAATCCACAAACTTCATCCACAAAGATAAGGTGTAAGTCGGGATGCAATGTTCCGTCTCCTGCAAAAGGATTAACTAGCAGTTTTTCTATCATACCCGAAGGAATCTCAAAGTGAATATTTTCATAAGGTTCAGTAGGTTGAGGAGCATCTCTTTGCTCTTATGGTTGGGGTGAAGATACCCCAAACAAGCCCCTCAAAGGATTAGTTTCCATAGTGACAAGTAACAGAAAATTTCAGCACACTATATAAATGTTTCCTTACCAAGTTCCACTCACCAAAAGCGCTACACTCACCGACAATGGCGCCAGAAAAGAGTCTTGATGACCCACAAGTGTAGGGGATCTATCGTAGTCCTTTCGATAAGTAAGAGTGTCAAACCCAACGAGGAGCAGAAGGAAATGATAAGCGGTTTTCAGTAAGGTTTTCTCTGCAAGCACTGCAATAATAGGTGATAGATAGTTTTGTGATAAGATAAATAGTAACGAGCAAAAAGTAAATAAAGTGAAGCAAGGTGGCCCAATCCTTTATGTAGCAAAGGATAAGCCTGGACAAATTCTAATAATGAGGAAGGAGCTCCTGAGGACACACTGGGAATTATCGTCAATCTAGTTCTCATCACGTTCGTAAGATTCGCGTTCGGTACTTTGATAATTTGATATGTGGGTGGACCGGCACTTGGGTACTGCCGTAACTTGGACAAGCATCCCACTTATGATTAACCCCTATTGCAAGCATCCGCAACTACAAAAAGGAGTATTCAGGTAAACCTAACCACATCATTAAACATATGGGTCCATATCAACCCCTAACGAAGCAACACATAAACTAGGTTTTAAGCTTCTGTCACTCTAGCGACCCATCATCTACTTATTACTTCCCTACGCCTTCCTCTAGGCCCAAATAATGGTGAAGTGTCATGTAGTAGACGTTCACATAACACCACTAGAGGAAAGACAACATACATCTCATCAAAATATCGAACGAATACCAAATTCACATGACTACAAATAGCAAGACTTCACCCATGTCCTCAGAAACAAACGTAACTACTCACAAAGCATATTCATGTTCATAATCAGAGGAGTAATAATATGCATAAAGGATCTGAACATATGATCTTCCACCAAGTAAACCAATTAGCATCAACTACAAGGAGTAATCAACACTACTAGCAACCCACAGGTACTAATTTGTGGTTTTGATACAAGATTGGATATAAGAGATGAACTAGGGTTTTGAGAGGAGATGGTTCTGGTGAAGATGTTGATGGAGATTGACCCCCTCCCGATGAGAGGATCGTTGCTGATGACGTTGGTGATGATCTCCCCCTCCCGGAGGGAAGTGTCCTCGGCAGAACAGCTCCACTAGAGCCCTAGATTGATTCCGCCAAGGTTCCGCCTCGTGGCGGCGGAGTTTCGTCTCGTAAGCTTGCCCACGATTTTTTCCAGGGTAAAAGTGATGATATAGCAAAAGATGGACGCTGGAGGCCCACCAGGGGGCCGAGGAGATAGGGGGCCGCGCCCTACAGGGGGAGGCGCGCCCCCCTGTCTCCTGGACAGGGTGTGGGCCCCCTGACCTATTTCTTTCTCTCATAAATTCTTAATAAATCCAAAAAGTTGTTTCGTGGAGTTTCAATACTTTTGGAGTTGTGCGGAATAGGTTTCCAACATTTGCTCCTTTTCCAGCCAGAATTCCAGCTGCCGACATTCCCCCTCTTCATGGTAAACCTTGTAAAATAAGAGAGAATAGCCATAAGTTGAGATATAATGTGTAATGACAGCCCATAATGCAATAAATATTGATATAAAAGCATGATGCAAAATGGACGTATCAGACCTCCTACTCTATAGCTTTGAGCATGGCTTCCATGGTTATGATGTTTGCTTGAACTACGTCGGTATTTCCCCAAAGACGAAGGGATGATGCAGCACAACAACGGTAGGTATTTCCCTCAGTGATGAGACCAAGGTTATCGAACCAGTAGGAGAACCACGCATGAAAGGATCGATGTGGTCGACTAGAGGGGGGTGAATAGGAGACTACAAACTTTAATATTTATTGTCAATTTTAAGGCTTAGCGGATAAATAGGGTTCACTAGATATGCAACTAGGTGAATGCAACCTATATGACAAGCAAGCTCCAAGCTAAATATGCTAGGCAACAATCTATGTAGCAAGCCAACAAGCAAGCTCCAAGCTGAATATGCGAGAAAGGAATAACCACAAGTGAGATGAGGACGCGGATTTTATCCCGAAGTTCACTCTTCCTTGGGGAAGATCTACTCTCCGTTTGGAGCGGTGCCGGAGCCAAAGCTTGCGGAATGCCATCGAAGGCTCACTGTAATCTCCTTCGAGTCACCCCCAATGGATGAGCCTCGAATCGCTCGGGGTTGGTCTTGAAGGCGACCACCACACCTTTACAAACTTCTCCGGAGTACACCACAAGCAAGGAAGCTTCCAGAGGAACCTCTAACCGCCTAGGATCCCAAGCTCCAAGAGTAACAAGTCAATGGGGAAGAAATGTTGTGGGGAACGCGATTTGGTTTGGTCAAGAGTAACAAGTTTGGCTCTAGGGATTGAGAATGTTGAGAAAAATGAGGTGTAGCAAGGGTGGAGCTCAATAAGACATTAGGGTTAGGGATGGAGGAAGAAGAAGTGGGGATTTTATAGTGTATGTCCCAGGGTGGCCGTTTCTGCCCGTTGGACCCCGTGCGCACGGGCTAAGTCAGCCCCGTGCGCACGGGTACTCAGAGACTTTCACACCACGCCGTGCACACGGGGTACCCAGAGAGTTTACGTAGTACCCCATGCACACGGGGGTCAAAAGACCCCGTGCGCATGGGGTACCCAGAGAGTTATGCAGTACCCCGTGTGCATGGGGGTCCAAAGACCCCGTGCGCACGGGGTACCCAGTAACTTCATGCTATAAGCTTTATGAGTACCACAAGCACACACACTAGGATTTTAGGTGGAAGGAATGGGTAGGCTAGTGTATGTGGTTCGACAATGGCATTCCCACACAACTTTCATCTGCACAAACCCCTCTTAATAGTGCGCTCTTTTCTATGACTCGAAGCAAAACAAAAACTAAACCTTCAATTCACCGGAAAACCACGCCTTTGACCTTTTTGAATTGGGGGGACGCACATCTCCATTATGAAGCACTTGGAACCAATATCCTGAGATAAACTTAGTAGCCGATATTAGTTCAATTAACCACATTGTCATCACACCAATATATAGTATAAGTGCCACTTACACTTTCAATCTCCCCCTTTTTGGTGCATTGATGATAACGTGGTTAGAGCATGGCATAGAGGATATAAATATTTGAATAGCCATGACACAAAGAATGATCATGGTAGCTCCCCCCTATATGTGTGCCTGGATAAGATGAATGCTTGAGAATGCATCAAGTACACACATAAGAGGCTCCCGAAGATCATTATTGTCAAGACATGAGATCAACATAATAAACTTATAACGGTGCCTAGATCTCATGAATTGGTGTGGTGAGAAAATATCATGAGACACAAAATAAGCATGATATGATCATAGCATTAGGTCCAATGATAAAGCTAGAGTCTCACAAGCATAAAAGAGTATCTCACAACCACACACACGGATAGCAAATAAGAGTATCTCAAGCTAGCTAAAAACAACCAACAAAGAGAGCACGGGGCTTGAGATCTCAACACAAAACACCACGAACACTAACACCCACAACTTCTCCCCCTTTGTAATCAAGACAACAAAAAGGATAGAAATGGCGATACACAAACCCACTAGACAGGAGGAGGAGCACTCGAGGCATCATCATCATCATCAAAGCGCCATCCTGCCATTGAAAAGGACCGAACTGTGGCCTCACTATCATTGTCCTCGGACCCTGGACCGACCTCCTCACCGGCTAAAGCCCTAGCTGCCTTTTGCTCATGCCTCATAAGCTTCTCCTTATAGATTTCCTTAATTTGACGGTGCTGGATTGTAGGATCGAAAGTATGTCTAGAGCGGGGGTGATTAGACTACTTGACCAAATAAAAACTTAACCTTTTCCCAATTTTAGTTCTTCGCAGTTTTTAGCAACCTAGCAAAAGTCAAGCAATCATGATACAATTCAAGCAAGCATGCAATGAGTATATAAGCAGCGGAAAGTAAAGCATGCAACTTGCAAGAAAGTAAAGGGAGGGGATTGGAGAATGCAAACGCAATTGGAGACACGGATGTTTTTGTCGTGGTTCCGATAGGTGGTGCTATCGTACATCCATGTTGATGGAGACTTCAACCCACGAAGGGTAACGACTGCGCGAGTCCACGGAGGGCTCCACCCATGAAGGGTCCATGAAGAAGCAACCTTGTCTATCCCACCATGGCCATCGCCCACGAAGGACTTGCCTCACTAGGGTAGATCTTCACGAAGTAGGCGATTTCCTTGCCCTTACAAACTCCTTGGTTCAACTCCACGATCTTGTCAGAGGCTCCCAAGTGACACCTAACCAATCTAGGAGACACCACTCTCCAAAAGGTAACAGATGGTGTGTTGTTGATGAACTCCTTGCTCTTGTGCTTCAAATGATAGTCTCCCCAACACTCAACTCTCTTTCATAGGTTTGGATTTGGTGGAAAGAGGATTTGAGTGGAAAGCAACTTGGGAAGGGCTAGGGATCAAGATTCATATGGTAGGAATGGCATATCTTGGTCTCAACACATGAGTAGGTGGCTCTCTCTCAGAAAATGAGTAGTGGAAGTGTAGGCATGTTCTGATGGCTTTCCTCACGAATGAGGAGAGGGTGGAGGGGTATATATAGCCTCCACACAAAATCTAACCGTTACACACAATATACCAAACTCGGTGGGACCGAATAATAAAACTCGGTCGGACCGATTCAGTGCATTATGTGACCATTAGGAATTTTGGTGGGACCGACATGTCAACTCGGTGGGACTGATATCATTAGGGTTAGTGCATAACGTAATCTCGGTTTGACCGATTACACAAACTCGGTGGGACCAACTTTGGTAATTAGCTAACCAGAGAGTTGGCGAGGCAAATTCGGTGGGACTGATTCGCTTATCTTAGTGGGACCAAAATGTTATGAAAGGGAAACAGAGAGTTTACATTGCAAACTAGGTGGGACCGACCGCTCATCTTGGTTTGACCGAAACATTACGAAGGGAAATAGAGAGTTTACAATCCCATCTCAGTGAGACCGAGATCCCTATCGATGAGACCGAAAATACCAGGGTTTGTGGCAGTGGCTATGTCAAATGAACTCGATGGCGCCAGATGAATCAAATCGGTGGGGCCGAGTTTGATTTTTGGTTTGGGACATATGTGGATATGAGAAATTGGTTGAAGGCTTTGGAGAATATCACTAAGCATCATGAGAGCAAGCAAGCCATTAAGCAACACCCCATCCCCTTTTAATAGTATTGGCTTTCCTATAGATTCAATGTGATCTTGGATCACTAAAATAGAAAATGTAGAGTCTTGAACTTTGAAGCTTGAGCCAATCCTTTGTCCTTAGCATTTTGAGGGGTCCACATTCCTAATCCATGCCATGCCAATCATTGAACTTTCCTGAATTGTTTATCTTGAAATGACATTAGTTCAATGAGCTATATGTTGTCAATCATTACCAAAACCACCCAGGGAGAGTTGCACTTTCAATCTCCCCCTTTTTGGTAATTGATGACAACATATAGATTAAAGCTTCGACAAATAATGATAAGATTGAAATACATTGTCTCTTTGAGAAGTATGTGATAAGTAAGAGCTCCCCCTAAGTTTGTGCATTATAAAAAATTTGCTTTGGACTACAAATGCACAATTTGTTAGGATCATGGGTCACTCTTCCATGTCACATACATCTTGGTGGAGCACTCAGAATGATAATAATAAAATATGCACTCATCACCAAGCAAAGTGAATGATCATAAATGGAAGTAAGAGATAATATCATTCAATCACACATTAAGGTAGCATATGATCAACCACATAATCATCCAAGTATCTCACATAGAACATAATGTAGCTAGCAGGCATACAATAAAGTTCAACCAACTAAAGTTCAGGAGAGACAAAAAAGCAACTCTCTCTCTCTCTCTCTCTCTCTCTCAAAAGCTATGATCTATACATATTTCTCCCCCTTTGGCAACAAGTTACCAAAAAGTTCAAATATGCATAGTGCTATGCGCCTCTCTCAGGCTTGGTCTCCATGAGGTGGTGTAGAGATGACTCCAAGGATGAAGTCTTCTGTTGATGTAGCTGGAGCTGCTGGAGTGGGTGCTGGAGGTGGTATTGAAGTTGTAGCTGCCAGTGCAGATGTGGTGGCTCTAGTATCTCGTACTGGCACTGCATCACACCTCTGACCTCTGGGCACTCTAATGAAAGCATCTGTAGTAGCCTTGCCTTTCTTCTCCTCTACTTCCTCCTGGAGTTTCTCAACAACTGACTGAATCTCAGTAACTTTGACATCAAGATCATAAAATTATTACTCAATGATTCTTTCCAAACTCTCTTGATTCTGAGTCAGGATGGCCAAGCCCTTCTCAATACTCAAGGTGGATTGGATCAGAAATCCAAGTTGATCTTGTTTGCTCTTTATGAACACCTGAGATGCCTCTTTAGCACTTGGCATCTTTGCAGCTTTCTCTACCCTTGCCTTCTCTCTCTTCTCATGTGCTTGCACAGATGAAGGATCATTCTCATCCATGACCATTGTGTTGTCTTCAAAATCTGGCCTGAGGGGTAAGTGCTCTTTGTCCAACAAATAAGTACATGTGCCCATCTTGGAGTTGATGAGCACCTGAATATGTGGAGCATACCCACAAGAGCTCTTCTGATCTGCAACTGTCCTCTTGATTGTTTCAACAATCAGACTCATCACCTTGAACTTCTGAGGAACATCAAATATGTGCAGCAAGTTAATTGAGTGTCCTCTTATCATTCTGTGATCTCCAGACTTTGGCAAAAGAGTATGCCTCAATGTGGTGTTGATTGTAGGCAGTTCTGACAACAAGTGCTTCACTGATCCAAACTTGTGAGTTTCTAGATCTTCATCTGGAATTTCCTTGTACATGCTTGCCATAGAGTTATGATCTTTCTTCTTCTTGGAATAGACATCCAAGTCATCCTCATGAGCTGTTGGGGCATTGATCAATTTTGCCCATTCATCAATAGTGGACTGGTACCTTGTACCCTCTGACATCCATACAATTCTACCATCTGGATAGGAGTGAGCAGTGGAGTAGAATTGCATGATCAGCTCATCATTCCACCTGGTGAACTTCTGGCCAACAAATTTGTCAACTCCACAGTCCTTGAAGCTGTCAAACACACCTGGGAAATGATCTTCATTTTCTTTAATGTATGTCCAGTCAATCCATCTCATGTCACATACTATAGGCTTCTTGTCAAGCAAAATTGTCTCATAGAAATCCTGTTGTTCCTTAGTCTGAAACCTGTAAGCCACAGTAGTTCTTCTTCTTACAACATATGGGTCAGACTGTCTCCAGAGTGTCAGTCCTGCATCCTTACTGATTTTCATGTCCTCTGCCACTGGATGTGTGTCATTGTGGTCTGGGATCTTTGGTTTTAGCTTCCTAAGCACTTGGGCTTCAGCTTCTTCTTCTTCTTCAACTTCAGGCACTGGGGCCTCGTTCTTTTTCTCAGCAAGAATATTTCTTGTACTCCTTTTGGGTGCAGACTTGGTGGCTGGAGCAGCAGCTTTGGGAGCAAGTTTGGGCTTAGGAGCAACCCCTGACTTAATTGCATCTCCCATGAGATTTTATGCCTTAGGTGCTGGAGCAGCATCCTCTTCCTCTTCAGAATCTCTCATCATAGAGGGCTTGCCAATAATCCTGGCAGTGGTCTTCTTGACCCTCTCTTTCCTCTTCTTCTCAGCCACAACTATTTCTTTGGGTTTTGATCCCAAAGTTTCTTGAGTGGATGATCTGGGCTTAGACATTGGAACTCTTCTTGCTGGTGCCTTCTTGTTCAACCCTGGCTTGGTTGAAGCAGTAGTGCCATATTCCTTCTTCATCACCTTCTTCTTTGAAATGGCATCATCCTCAGTTGCAACATAGTCTTCATCCTCTGAATCTGAAGTTCTCTTCTTTCTTGCTCTAGTAGCTGCCTTGGTCAAGTTACTAGGTGTTCTCCTGCTGCCCTCATCATAGCTGCTGGAGGGACTAGTGCCCTCACTCAACTGTTCTTGTTGTTCAGATCTGTTCTGGCTGTCACTCTGGTCAGACATCTTGCAGGCAAACTGTCAGCAGACCCCGTGAATAGGTTTTAGATGAGGTAGAGTAGATGAGCATCACAAAGTACATAGGTTTTGCAAAACAAATGAGTCAAAGATCTTAGTTTTAGTTCTCTATAGAAGTGATCTCGGAGCTACCGAATTGACAAACTTGGTGAGACCGAAGCAACTTTTGGAACCTAAACTAGTGAACTTAGTCAGACCGAGTCACAGTTTGGTGGCATCGAGATTGCTAGGGTTTCATAGAATCTTGAACTCAGTCACACCGATTTGCAATTTTCGGTTAGACCAAAAAATGCATGTGCAATGGCCTAAGCTGAATCGGTGAGACCGATTTCTATGATTCGGTCGGTCCGAGATGAGTTCTGCAGAGAGCTAACCCTAAAATTTTCGAAACAAACTAGGTCTAAGGAAGATTTGGCTGGATAGATTAATCTCATCCGTGGCAAGATCCATGGCATTGTCCTTGTTCTAGGAATCAGAGTTAAAATGACAGCACAAGGGGTCGAACACGTACCCTAGAATGGTGAGTGTTCGCTACGGCGGTGACGGTGGAGCAGAATCCGTCGACGGCAGCAGAATCCAACGGCGGCAGGTCGCTGGCAGTGAGGAGACGATCCGGAGACCCGAGGAGGCAGAGCGGGACACACGCTGGCTGAGGGGATTTGAAGTAATTTCCAAAATCTCATCCGTGGGTATATATATCCCGACACTGTCGGTGTGACCGAGTGGAACAACTTGCTGGCACCGAGATTGCAGAATCACAAGCGGTTGCTGCAACTCGGTGTGACCGAAGTGTTCAAATCGGTTGCACTGAGATGAAAACCTATATCAACTTAGTGAGAACTCAGTTCGACCGAAGTGTATGACTTGGTCAGACCAAAATGCACAAAGAGGTTTTGGAAGTTTAAGTCTATGAAGAATCGGGGACTCCGAGTGCTCCTCACACAGAGTGGTTCGAATCTAACTTGATCAAACTTTGTGATGTAGCATGAATAGAGTTTGAGACAAGAAAAGCATAGATAGCTAAAGAAGGTTCTTAGGCATTCTTGTCCATCCACTTGGTATAAGAAAGAGCCAAAAAAAACAAGTGGATGTCCTTGAATGAGTAAAATATGCAAACAACATGCTCACACAATAAAATGGCAAGTGAAATATGTGACAAAGCATGCACAACCAATTCTAGCATCTATCAAGCAATTGTCGATGACTAGGTCATCCATATATGAGTATATTGACTTAGGAGTCAAATGAGAACATTTGATCATAGGTCATACTCATTGTTTAAGCACAAGTGGGGTTACCACTTTTACATAAAGCATTGTTGTGTTCACACCATTAGAGTTGCTTTAGCTCAATTCTTTAGAGTAAAGCTCCCCCTAGATGTGAGATCCCCCCTAAGAGGGATGAACTAACCTTGGGTTTTGTTGATGTTGACTTCATGTAGGTGTTGAAGATGTGGATGCTCAATGTTGTTGTAGATCATTTGGAGCAATCCATTGGAGTGAGTTGCACTTTCAATACCTACACGGGTTAGTCCCACAAGGAACAAGCAAGGATATCCATAGACATAGAGTGAAGTACACACAAGATGATGTCCATGCACGCATTGTGTTACCTTGTCCCTTGTCTTACCAACAAGAGGGCTTGTGACTCCTTGAACTAGTGCATGATATGAGAGTTGTTTGCACTTGTTCTTGCCAAAATGATATGCATGAATTTTGTTGGCGGAGTCACCCTCAAGAACTCTGTAGTCCTTCTTCTTCGGGATCCACATCATCTTGAAGGGAATCCTTGGAGTTGTAGTCGTACTTGATGAAGCAAAACTTGATGTAGTCTTGGGAATCCACTTGACCAAGGCTTTGGGAGCTTCTTCAAATGCATCAATCTCCTCTTGAAGCTTGTCCTTGCCTTTTAGCTTGTGGTCTTATGGTGGAAGATCATCTTGAGCTTGTGTCCCTTGGAAAGAAGTAGGATCATACTTCTCTTGTTGAGGAACAAACTTCGTCTTGGGGTATTGATCTTCTTCCCACTCAACTCCATTGGCATTGAACTTTCGTTCAAAACCAACACCTTGATTCTTCCAGTGCCTTCCTTGCTTGCGTACAATTTCCACGAATTGCTTACTCCCGGCATGGCTCTTGTAGACACCTTTCTCTATAATTCCCTTCAATAAGCTATTTTCTTGCTCAAGTGTAACTTGGCAAAGAGAATCATTAGTGAATCAAGAGAACTACTAGAAGCAACAATATTGGATTTAGCATGGTTATTGTTACTACTATAAGAAGAATCTTTCTTACTCTTGTTGTTAGATTTAACTTGTGGCATGTAAGTATATAATAGTAAACGCTTGGCAATGTAAGAAGAACTTTTCTTGCGAAGATCATCATTGATTGCCTTTAAAAACTCATGTTCTTGCTCAAGGTTGAGCTTTTCAAAGCGTAACTTCTCATGAGTCTTTAAAAGTTCTCGATGATCTTCCAAGGTAGTTTCATGAGCTAACTTAAGAGTGTTTAGTTCTTTAGCTAGACACTCAATCTTCTCCTTATCATTGTCATTCGTTTCATTTTGATTAGCATGATTAATTAACGTTCCATCATAGTTTTCATAACTAGAGTTGTCAACAAGTAAATCAACATCACCTAACAAGTCATCTTCATCACTATTGAAATCAACATACTCGGGGTGTGATACCTTTGGGCCTTTAGCCATGAAGAATCTTCCAATCCCTTCATTTGGTGAGTCAAATATGTCGTAGGAGTTGGTTGACACAAGTGCTAGACCGGCAACACCTTCATCTTGAGTATGTTTGGAGTCGGAGTGATAACTTCTCTCAAAGTGATGGTCAGAGTCAGAGCCGGATACCCATTCACCAACATGAGCTTGATGTCTTCGCTTTGTGTAGCTCTTTGATGACTTGTCCTTCCTTTCCGAATCCTTGCTTCTCCGGGAGGTTCTTCGTTCATAACGATCATCTCTACTCCTTCTTTCTCTTGGTGGTGATTCTTCTCTTCTTTTGTAGGGAGCCGTACACTCATTGGAGTAGTGTTCGGGTCTTCCATAGTTGTAGCAATTTTGTTGACGACTCGAAGATCTTTTGTCATTGTAGGACCTTAACTTGGAACTTCTTTCCTTGCTTCTACTCTTGTAGAACTTGTTGAAGTTTTTCACCATTAGGCTCAATTCCTCATTGAAGGTTTGTTTCTCACTTGATGATGTAGGTGCTTCACATGAGGCTTTGTAAGCACCACTTGACTTGTTGTGAAGCTCTTCCTTATCCTTGAGCGACATCTCATGAGCAACAATTCTTCCAATGACTTCCATTGGCTTGAGATCTTTGTAATTGGGCATCATTTGGATCAATGTGCACATGATATCATATTTTCCATCCAATGCTCTTAGGATCTTCTTGATGATGAATTTATCGGTCATCTCTTCACTTCCTAAGACGGCAATCTCATTTGTGATGAGAGCAAGCCTAGAGTACATTTCAGCGACACCTTCACCATCCTTCATTTTGAACTTGTCAAGTTGACTTTGAAGCACATCCAATTTGGATTCCTTGACGGAGTCGGTACCTTCGTGCATATCAATCAAAGTATCCCAAATTCCCTTTGCATTCTCAAGGCGGTTGATTTTGTTGAATTCTTCGGGGCACAGTCCGTTGAAGAGGATATCACAAGCTTGAGCATTGTATTGCAACATCTTCAACTCTTCCGCGGTAGCTTCACGGTTCGGTTTTCTCCCATCAAAGAATTCACCTTGCAAACCAATACAAACAATAGCCCAAACGACAGGGTTATTTCCAAGAATATGCATTTTCATCTTATGCTTCCAACTAGCAAAATTAGTACCATCAAAGTAAGGGCCTCTACGGTGGTAATTTCCCTCGCTAGATGCCATACTCTCCTAGGTTGTGAAACCAAGGCTATGATCACCAAAAGCTATGGAATCAAGTCAAATGGAGACCAAAGCTCTGATACCAATTGTAGGATCGAAAGTATGTCTAGAGGGGAGGTGATTAGACTACTTGACCAAATAAAAACTTAACCTTTTCCCAATTTTAGTTCTTGGCAGTTTTTAGCAACTTAGCACAAGTCAAGCAATCATGATATAATTAAAGCAAGCATGCAATGAGTATATAAGTAGCGGAAAGTAAAGCATGCAACTTGCAAGAAAGTAAAGGGAGGGGATTGGAAAATGCAAACGCAATTGGAGGCATAGATGTTTTTGTCGTGGTTCCGATAGGTGGTGCTATCGTACATCCACATTGATGGAGACTTCAACCCACGAAGGGTAATGGCTGCGCGAGTCCACGGAGGGCTCCACCCACGAAGGGTCCACGAAGAAGCAACCTTGTCTATCCCACCATGGCCATTGCCCATGAAGAACTTGCCTCACTAGGGTAGATCTTCACGAAGTAGGCGATCTCCTTGCCCTTACAAACTCCTTGGTTCAACTCCACAATCTTGTGGGAGGCTCCCAAGTGACACCTAACCAATAGGAGATACCACCCACGATGGTGTGTTGTTGATGAACTCCTTGCTCTTGTGCTTCAAATGATAGTATCCCCAACACTCAACTCTCTTTCATAGGATTGGATTTGGTGGTGTCGGTGTCAAAACCGGCGGATCTCGGGTAGGGGGTCCCGAACTGTGCGTCTAAGGCTAATGGTAACAGGAGGTTGGGGAAACGATGTTTACCCAGGTTCGGGCCCTCTCTATGGAGGTAATACCCTACTTCCTGCTTGATTGATCTTGATGATATGAGTATTACAAGAGTTGATCTACCACGAGATCGTAGAGGCTAAACCCTAGAAGCTAGCCTATGAATATGATTGTTGTTGTCCTACGGACTAAACCTTCAGTTTATATAGACACCGGAGGGGGCTAGGGTTACGCAGAGTCGGTTACAGAGAAGGAGATCTACACATCCGAATCGCCAAGCTTGCCTTCCACGCAAAGGAGAGTCCCTCCCAGACACGGGACGAAGTCTTCAATCTTGTATCTTCATAGTCCAACAGTCCGGCATAAGCATATAGTCCGGTTGTCCGAGGACCCCCTAATCCAGGACTCCCTCAGTAGCCCCTGAACTAGGCTTCAATGATGATGAGTCTGGCGCACAGATTATCTTTGGCATTGCAAGGCGGGTTCCTTCTCTGAATACTCCAAGGTAGATTTTGAACACATGAATCATGTCCGGCTCTGCAAAACAAATTCCACATACCACCGTAGAGAGCACAATATTCCACAAATCTAATCTGCTGACATCTTTCCATAGCATGAAATCACGCCGCGGCCCGGTCATTATATGAACCATTTTCCCCAGCCTGCTACTACATGTATCGCTAGGCGGTTTTATTGGCACGTCTTGTCGAAGCAGAGATCGTGTCCCCCTTATCACGGGATTCTCATCAATACAGGTGTGGGTAACCCAACCGTGCTTGTTAGTATAACTCCTTGATTTTAGCCAAGTTCCAAACAGCCACGCGGAGGGCGCTTGATATTCACCCTCTTTATAAAGGGGCCAAGACCTGTCCTTTTCTTTCCACGCTCAATCCTTCCCTTCTCCTACCTCTAGTTCCAACACCCAAGGTACAAGCTAAGCACTTCGGACCTCCAACCATGTTCGGATCCGACCTTCAAGGCCGGTGGATGGCCTCCTTTGTCACAGAGGAGGACATCAAGAAGCTTAGGGAGGCTAGGTATCTGACTGCCGAAATCCCCCACAGCTACCTGCTCAAGGGCATGTTATTCCTACTCCCGAACCCAACGAGAGTGTCATATTTGTCTCCCACTTCCTCCGAGGGCTGGGCTTTAGTCTTGATCCCTTCGTAAGAGGGCTCATGTTCTATTACGGGCTAGATTTCCATGATCTAGACCCAGATGCCATCCTTCACATCTCGTCGTTTATCGTTGTGTGTGAGGCATTCCTCCGCATTACCCCACACTTCGGCTTGTGGCTCAAGACCTTTAATGTGAAGCCGAAGATGATCGACGGGCGACATGTGGAGTGCGGAGGTGCTATAATAAGCAAAGGTGTCGAGGCCCCATGGCCAAAGGGTTCCTTTCCGGAGGTGTCCAACCTATGGCAACAGGAGTGGTTTTACATCACAGCGCCCCGAGGTACAAAGTGGGCGGCCGCCCCAGCCTTCCGCCTGGGCCCTCCGCCCCAACTGGCGTCATGGGTCAACAAAGAGCTAGACTAGGGGCCAGTGAATGACGTGCTGACATTGCAAAGCCGCATCCGAGATCTCCTTAAGAGGGATGTCAGCCTCGTCAAAGTAATTCAGGTAATGCTTGTTCACCGGGTCCTGCCATGAAAACATCAACCTCTCCGGATGTGGGAGTTCAACCCAGAAGGACCGCGAACTATTCAACACTTCTTCGGCGTGACGCTCGAAGGGATGTATCGATTATTCTTCGGATCACGAATAAAGTGTCCGGACACCATCGAGGATGCGGGCCTGAACTGCCATCGTCCAGATACCCAAGTAAGTAACTCCGCAACCGAACATGCTGTCTTTATATTTGTCACAACATTATTCTGAAAAACTACCCTCGACCAGGACTGGATAAGAAAGGCAGAGAGGATCAGGTGTTCGGCCCCTCTTCCCGAAGGCTCGCCGGACCCTGTACTGACCAGGATGCTTGAGCGTGCACCTTATCAAGTGCCATCAGGAGAAGATGAAGGGAGGGATAGAGAAGCCGAGAGCGGGCTTCATACATTACACATCCAAACCGGGGGAATTAGTGCCTCTGCAAAGGAGGGCGATCGGGGAGGTGAATCTAAAATTATCTCTCCCCACAAGAAGAAAATGGGCGCCCCTGAAGATTTGGAAGCGGAGGTTTCCAAACGAGGGAAGAAACCTTAGCCAGGGGGCCCTGACCCGGAGGGCATCCTTGCCGCACAACGCCCACAAGGGGGCCAACCATCAACCGAGCCGTAAGTGAACAAAGGCTCTTTGATAAATATATCTTGTTTTTTCTCTAAGAATCACAACCAAAACATATGTTTTGCAGTTCGGCTCATAGCCCTTCTCAACAAAGTTCGTCTTCGGGGGATCTTCTTCGGGAGATGATGGAGAGCGAAACGCCTCCCCTTGCTTCCCCGCATTGCGGGACGGACAACCCTGAGGTGTCGTCGTGGAGGATTTCTTCTGATCCGCAAAGGTCTGCAGGTAATTCTTCAGCCGCCCGAAGTCCGGGGTCCTTGGCTCCTGAGGAGACCAACAGAAAAAGCCCGGGACTATCCGGTGTACAACCGGACACATTGATGGGTCTTTTGGAGCAAACGGCTATCTCAGAGGCACATCGTACTTTGATGGTACGGTGGTTGAGAGGATTTAATCCGCGAAGAGTGGGTTAAATGAAGATTTTACGAGCCTACTAAGAGGCTTTGAGGTACGCATCTGATATTTTTTTTGCTGTACCGCACACGGTAGGTGTGCTCCATATAGATAGTAGCCCCTGAGACTCTGGTTGCCGTCCATAGGCGGCAAACAGAGGATCATAGTCCCAGGTAATAATCGCGCTGCTTTTATGTGCAGGCGACTGAAGGTCCGACGGCTGACCGGACTGCAGATTTTGCCAAATTGAGGCAGCAACTTGAATTGGCGGATGCCGACATCATGCTAGTGAACAAGCGGCTTGATGAAGCACAGGGTATGTATATCCTGGTGGTCAGCAAATATTAAGAGGAGCATGATGCTAGTATCTATAATATGCTTTGACTACAGATGGAGCTGCCGTCATGGAGACCCTTCGGGCGGAACTTGCCCGAGCCAAGGAACAAGCTAGGAGAAGTGATGCGGCCGCCCTGAGGGTGGCCGAAGAGTTAAAAGCCGAACAGTCCGCTCATCACCGGAGTGAAGATAAAATAGCCACCATGGCTCTTGAGCTGCAAAATGCCGCCAGTCACTATGAGCTCCTCGAAAGGGAAAGCCAAACAAAAGCGGCTGACTTGAAGAAGGCTTTGGAGGCAGCCAAGGAAACGCGCTCTGAAATCAGAGCTGCACGGGAGGAGCTTCGTCAAGCCGGAGATATCACGACTGGGAGGCCCTTTTTATTGCGGATGAAGTTCGGTGATCCGAATTATGCCCCTCTTGATCAATTATGGAGTTCTGCAGACGCGTACTTGGATTTGGCGAAGAGTGCTGCTGATGCGACTGATTTTTTTCGAAGATCAAAAAGATCACGAGGTGGAAAAATTGTTCTGGTCGCAGTTCAGCGCTCCAAGGCGTCCGCTGCTGTTGAATGAACAAATGGCCGAGCGGGCCGAGCTCCGTAGGTTGTCCGGGATTTCCATGAGGTCCGTCGTGGATCATCTTTGGCCGAAGGAACCAAGTCCGGATAGTTATTTTAGTTTAGTGCAACGATTTCTTCGTGCTGTGCCACATATCGACGCTATAAAGAGGTCGGCGTGCATAGAGGGTGCTCGGATGGCTCTTGCCCGTGTTAAGACATACTGGGCAGGGATGGAGGCCAGCACCATTGCAACTAGGGGTCCGACCGGAGGCCAGGACTCGCCGGAGCACTATTTTGAAGAAGTCCTAGAAGGCGCCTGTTGGGGATATAACTACTGAGTATAAACCGCCCAAGAGGGGCCGGTTCACCCTCAACTACATTGAAGCCCATGAAAACCTAGAAGACGGCGCTTTACTGATGAAGCTTACGGCCCAGAGCCCGAAGGCGGATTAGGGCCCATAGTTGTAAACAGCCATAGTTGTATAACTTGTATTGTAAGTTAGGAAGGCAGAGACCGAGCCGGACATTTGTATGAGCCGGCCTCGGGACTCCGTCAATCGGCCGAGCGTCAACCTGTGTATATATAGGGACGACCCGACGGCGGTTCAGGGACAGGAAAGAACAACTCGAAAGCCAGGCATAGCGTGTTTGCTCCCTGGTAATCGAACCCCCAATAATTCCATCACAACTAGATGTAGGTTTTTACCTTCATCGTAAGGGGCCGAACTAGTATAAACTCTCGTCTCCTTTGTCCGGTTTAACCCCTTCAAGCTAACCCGTCGCGATGGCTCCACGACTAAGTCCTTTCACGAAGACATCTGACGTGATATTTCCATGATAGTTGGCGCCCACCGTGGGGCTTTCGCATGATGGTTTCGAGTTCTTGAAGGGCAACTTTGAAGGACTCAAAGGGTACGTGGTTGGCCGGATGACCAAGAGTCGTCGCGGCAAACTCTACATCGACGATGCAGGCTGGGGCCCTGACACCGGCTCAATCGAGTACGGGTACCGGGTCCTCTTCGGAGGAATTCATGTCTTCATCAGCAAGATTGGCGAACCGAGCCCTGAGCCGGACATCTGCACTGACCTCGTCGAGACGGCTCAGCATGCAAGCCCCGCCCGGATTCAGCCCGCCATGAGGCGTGCGTTCGTAGGATGTGTCCATGGGATCGGATCTGAACCGGTGTCCGAAGGTGAGACGGTCTCTTATTCTGACGGCGAGTCATCCACTGGTGAAACCAAGTCACTGTACCAAGTTCATGACGGTGTGTTCGAAGGGTATTCCGACGGCACTAGTATTCCGGAATTGCTTGAACCGCCAAACCGAGTTGCAATCTTCATGGCCGGTACACAGCCAACCTTGCAAGATTCTACTGCGGCAACATTGGGTTCCGGACCAGCAGCTGGGGCAGGAGGCCCCGCTCGCCGGCCGGCTCAAGTTCTGTCCGGTTTGTTGGACGCCTGGACGATGTTATTGGCCACGACAGTTATGCCGGAGACTCAAGATCGGCATAATGTAGAGGTCACTAAGCTATGGGATCAGATAACGCAGGCTAAGGAGGACTTGGCGGCTGAGGAGACTAGGATGGCTGAGGAACGGGTCGCTTTGGATGCCCAGGCGCAGAGGATTCAGGCCGAGAATTATCGACTTTTGCTGGATCAAAATGCCTCGAATAAAGTATTGAGGAGGAGACATCAGTCTCGTTTGCCGGTGGATTATAATGCAATTAACCTCTTCAGTACGCCAGGGGCAGGAACCGGCAACCTGGCAATAGTACACCGGACTGTCGTGCCAAGGACCGGAGCGCCGGATCAACCTTAGGTGATGGGTCCACCCCGATAAACAGACAACCCACCACGGTACACAACACCCCCGCCGGGTCACTTCTCTACTCCTTTGGATAACATGATAGCAGCGGCATCCCGGCTGACAGCTATTCTGATGGAGGGTGAATCGCCAGCGGCAATTGAGACACGGCGGGCCAGGGATCTTCTTCAGACTCCTATGGTGCAGTAGCAGGCTTACTCATATAGCCAAGACAGGATTGACACGACCCCCCGTCCGAGCAAAAGCTATAGCAGGCACACAGATGAACCAGAAGTGTCCAGCAGTGCGCGGCGCTGTAATGTCCCTCAAGGACCCAATCCGGCGCACGGTGAAGTAAATGCTCAGGACATGGTGGATAATGACAGAGCATGAAGGGAGGCCACTTTATCAGCACAATATGCGGGTCGTTATCAACCTGCCCCGGTTCAGCCAGCAGCGTCAATAGACCGAGGCACCGGGCTTGCCTTCAGTTCCTGGGGAGTGCCGTGCCTCATTCCGGCTCTCCGTAATGTGCAACTGCCCAAGGATTTCAAGGGTCCACGTAAGGTGCCTAATTATACTGCCGATCATCCACCTGAGGCGTGGGTTGAAAGTTATGAGATGACGATGGAGATGCTGGATGTGGATGAAGCGGCCTGTGCAAAGTACTTCACAATGATGTTGGAAGGGATGGGCTGTACATGGTTGAAGAACCTGCCAGCTAACTCCATCGAGTCATGGGACCAATTAAAGGCCCGGTTTATAGCAAATTTCAAGGATACATGCAAACAACCTATGTCCATTGTGGATCTGGATGCCTGTGTTCAAGGAGAGAACGAGTCAACAACTCATTGGGTGCGCCGGGTTTCAGAAGTTTTGCATTCATCGGACCGGATTAATGCCGGCCAAGCAATCATAACACTGGAGCATAACTGCCAGTTTAAGTCATTAAAGATGAAGTTGGGACGGCTCAAGCGCCACTGCAACGACATGGGAACACTTATGTCAGCCTTGGTCAAATATGCCCATTCTGATAATACCAAGGATCCCAATTCTGATGAGGAGAAACCGGAGAAGGGAAAGAAGAACGGTGTTGCAAAGGGACGGCAACACAACCAAGGGGGCCATGGGAATAATGGTAAGTGCAAAGCAGATAATTCAGATTTTGTGGCTAACACTAATATGCAGCATCGCAAAGGTAAACTGCCCCAGCGCGGTGGGGGTATGAATCTGGAACGACTGTTAAACCAGCTCTGCCCAAAGCATGGGACCAAGGAGGTTCCTGCAATACATCTTTGGAAGGATTGTTTCATTATGAAGGAGTTCAAAAACTCTGATCTCTTCTGGTATGATCAGGGCCCGTTAGGCGGTTCAGGTCCAGGTTTTCATGGTGGCGGCGGTTCAAACTCTGGATTTCAGAATAATTAGGGCAACCAGAACAATCAAGGTGGCAATAGCCAACAGAATAATCAGGAGAATCATCAGCAATCAGGTTTTCAAAGTCACCCAAAGCAGTTGAATGCTGGGCAGTATCATGTGTTCACTACTAGCTTGTGCAAGCGTGATCAGAAGCTTCACAAGAGGGCAGTTAATGCTGTTGAACCGACAGTACCACGTTACCTGCGGTGGTCCGAGCAGCCCATTGTGTGGAGCAGAGAGGATCATCCGCCCCGGGTTGATAATCCGGGTCACCTGGCTGTAGTGGTGGCACCTTAGGTGGGAGGATATAAGTTTACTAAAGTACTGATGGATGGAGGGAGCAGTATCAACATCCTATACTACAAGACCTTCCGTCGCATGGGGTTGACAGACAAGAGTCTTAAACCGTCGAACACTATTTTTCATGGTGTAGTACCAGGTAAATCAGCATATCCTGTTGGTAAGATCGCTTTGGAGGTTGTGTTTGGAGATGAGCACGATTCCAGGTCTGAAACATTGACCTTTGAAGTGGTGAAAATCTAGAGCCCATATCATGCACTGTTTGGACGGCCGGCTTATGCAAAGTTCATGGCGAGGCCCTGTTATATTTATTTGCAGCTCAAGATGCCGGGTCATAAGGGGACCATCACAATCCATGGAAGTTGTAAGATCGCTTTGGATTGCGAGGAAGGTGATGCGGCCTATGCTGAATCGGTTTGTGCTACAGAGGAGTTGAAGTTTTATAAGGACAATGTTGATCCGGCGGACATGACCCCTCTGAAGAAGCCCACCACTGAGCATGACCTGACCCTGAAGTTCAAACTGACAGATGAAACTAAACTTGTTGATTTTGTTCCTGGCGATTCATCCAATCAGTTTAGCATCAGCACCAATCTGGATCCGAAATAGGAAAGCGCGCTCATCGAGTTCATCCATGAGAATCGGGACATTTTTGCATGGAAACCTTCTGACATGCTAGGTGTACCGAGGTAACTCGCTGAGCACACTCTCAATATTGATCCCAAGTTTAAACTGGACAAGCAATTTCTTCGCTGCTTTAACGAGGAAAGACGCAAGGTGATCGGTGAGGAGGTAGCCCGGCTGTTGGCTGCTGGTTTTATCATCGAAGTGTTTCACCCTGAGTTGTTGGCTAATCCGGTGCTGGTCCTTAAGAAAAACAACACTTGGCGCATGTGTGTGGATTACACAGATTTGAACAAGGCTTGTCCAGCAGATCCTTTTGCTCTCCCGCGCATTGATCAGATCATTGATGCGACGGCAGGTTGTGAGCGTTTGAGTTTCTTGGATGCTTATTCCGGTTATCATTAGATCAAAATGGCAGTTAAGGACCAGGAGAAGACAACCTTCATCACCCCCTTTGGAGCCTTCTGCTATGTTTCTATGCCTTTTGGGTTCAAGAGTGCTCAGGCAACTTATCAACGCTGTGTGCAAAATTGTCTTCACACTAAGATTGGGCGCAATGTTCATGCCTATGTGGATGACATTGTAGTAAAATCCAGGAAGAAGGAGACATTGATAGATGATCTCAAGGAGACCTTTGACAATCTTCGGGTTTATAAGATGATGCTCAATCCGGACAAGTGTGTTTTTGGTGTTCCGGCAGGCAAGCTCTTAGGTTTTCTGGTATCCAACAGAGGCATTGAGGCTAATCCCGAAAAGATCAAAGCGATTACATCTTTGGCTAAACCGGCATGCATTAATGATGTTCAGCGTCTGGCAGGTCGAATTGTAGCCCTAAGCCGGTTTATCAGCCGCTTGGGAGAGAAGGCGATCCCTTTATATTAGATGTTGAATAAAACAGACACTTTTGTCTGGAGTAATGCGGCTAATGCGGTGTTTGAAGACTTGAAGCGGCAATTGGCTGAACCACCAGTCCTTGCTGCTCCGGTTGACAAGGAGCCCTTGTTATTGTACGTGGCTGCTAATGCCCTTGCTATCAGTGTGGCAATTGTGGTTGAGCGCAAGGAGGCTGGGAAGGAATATCCGGTTCAACGGCCAGTTTATTATATCAGTGAGGTGCTTATCGAGTCAAAGCAACGATATCCGCATTGGCAGAAGCTGGTATATGGGGTTTTTATGGCGAGTCGGAAGCTCAAACAATACTTTCAAGGCCATCCCATCACGGTGGTCAGCTCTGCTCCCTTGGGAGATATAATTCAGAACCAAGAAGCAACTGGCCGGGTTGCAAAGTGGGCAATTGAGCTTGGTCCCCATGGGTTGAAGTATATGCCTCGAACAACCATCAAATCTCAGGCGCTTGTTGACTTCATCAATGATTGGACCGAGTTACAGGCATCAGAGGACAAACCGGATAACACATACTGGACTATTCACTTTGATGGATCCAGGCAATTGGAGGGCTCGGGGGCTGGAGTTGTCCTTACTTCCCCTTGAGGTGATAAAATTCGTTATGTTCTCCGTTTAATGTTTCCCTGTACTAACAATGCAGCTGAGTACGAGGCTTTACTCCACGGTCTCCAAGTGGCCAAGGAAATGAATTTAAGCCATGTACAATGCTTTGGAGATTCTGATCTGGTGGCCCAGCAAGTTTCTGGCACTTGGGATTCTAAGGATCCACTCATGGCGGCTTACAAACGTGAGGTGGATATTGTGGCGGGTCATTTAATAGGTTATCAGGTTGAGCATGTTGATGTAACGCCCCGGATCCGGTGCGCCAGGTGTCTGCCAGTTATTCGTCTTTGTTGCCATGTCATTTGCTTGCGTGTTGCATTTCATCATGTCATCATGTGCATTTCATTTTGCATACGTGTTCGTCTCATGCATCCGAGCATTTTCCCCGTTGTCCGTTTTGCAATCCGGCGCTCCTATGTCATCCGGCGTCCCCCTCTTCTCTCTTTTGTGAGTGGGTATTAACATTCTCGGAATGGACCGAGGCTTGTCAAGTGGCCTTGGTATAGCACCGGTAGACCGCCTGTCAAGTTTCGTGCCATTTGGAGGTCGTTTGGTACTCCAACGGTTAACCGGGTAACCGTAAAGCCCCTCTCTCTTTGCAGCCCAACACCCTTTCCAAAGTGGCCCAAAACCCATCTAAGTCCCCTCCATGCTCTCGGTCGTTCGATCACGAACGCGTGGCCGAAAACCGCTCCTCATTTGGATTCTCCTAGCTCCCTCTACCTATAAATATGTGCCCCTCCCGGATTTTTCGCGCAGATGAAACCCTAGCTCCCTCTCCTCTGCGCCGCCGGACATGTCCGCCCGCCACCGGATGCGTCCAGCCCCACCGCCGCAGCCAATCAGACGCCGCCACCTGTCCGTCCGGCTCCCCGCCTCCGCCACGGCCCGCCAGGCCCATCGCGGGCCCG
>NC_041383.1:644469673-644504871 GCF_002162155.2 Triticum dicoccoides | reverse complement strand
CCGCCTCCCGGCGTCCCGCCCTGCGCCGCCGCCGGCCGGGAGCGCTCCGGCGCCTCCTTGCGTCGCTCCGCCGCCGCCTTGCCGGGATCCGGCCGGATCCGGCCAGATCCGGCCCGGAGAGCCCCTTCCCTGGCCTCCTCGACCTCCCCGGCCCCGTCCGTGACTTCTCCGGCCATCCTCTGGCGAAGCTCCGGCCAGATCCGCCCTGCCTCGTTTTCCGTGCATCAGGTTGACCTTCCCCCCCCTCCGAAATCCACCAAGTCCCCGAGTAATTCATTAATTTTCATGCCATGTTTGACCTGTCGTATCTCTGCATCCGTAGCTCCGTTTCGTGCGTGTAATATGTCAAATTGTTCGCCTCAACGAGTACATCATTTCATTCCATTGCATCATATTCATTTGAGGTCATCTAGATGCCTTAATCATCGTTGTAAGAGTGCTTCATAATGTTTTCTGCTGTCTGTTATCAGAACGAGCTCTTTTGTCAGTTTTGCCATGATTGATGTGTGCACCCTATGAGGTTGATGTCCTCATGTCTTTTGATCTATGCCATGTCTTCTTTACAGAGGTGCTTACCATGTATTTTTGTGATCAATGTGGTGACTAGCACAAGCATGCAAACTAGGCATCGTGATGTTGCTGATTTTAGTCCCTGTTCTGCTGTTATTTTCAGGCCATGTAAACTTGATGCTTCAGAGAGATCCATGCATATTTTGAGATACTTCAGTAAGGGTGTTTTGAACATATGGTTGTTGTCTATCCATTCATGCCTCTGGTTGTCATTATGGAGTAGTCTAGCATGTCATTTGAGTGCTCTACTTTGGCTTCAAAATGTTTCCTGGCAGATTGTTTACATGTTATTCAAGTTGGCCAAGTTTGCTATAGTTGATCCTTGCATGCTATCGACTTGTTCTTGCCTTGGTTGGTTACATAAACATGTCTTCTTGATGATGCTATGCTTATCTTGTCATGCAATGACTTGTGGTTAGTGATTCAAACTTGTTAAGTAGGGTACATGATGTTGCTGTTTTGCTAGGATGAATCTGTTATTTCATGATGCTATATAAACATGTTGCTACTAATCATTCTGTGCATAATCTGGAGATGTTCTATAAACATGTTTTGATCTACATATCATGCTCTATCCATACATGCCCCTGGTAGCATTTATAGCTTGCTGTAGATTGTTCATATCTTGCTCCAAAGTTGCTTCATAATGTTGCTGTCAGCCTGTTAACATTATGTTCAGTTGTTCTCATGTGTTTTCCTAGTGATCCATGCACCCTATGACCTTGCTATTGCCATGCTTAGCTTCCCAAACATGCCTTCTTACTGTTGGTTGCCTTGCCATGCCATGTATTGCTCTGTAGTGAGTGGTACAAGCTCATTTACATGCCTTCATAATTCTGTTTCTGCCATGTTTGAATCTGTAATATAACTTGCTATGTTTACGTGGGTGCCATCATATCTTATGATCCATTTTGGCTTATGGTCAGTAAGGGACTCTTGATCTATGCAATTAGTAGATTCATGCCATGCCTTTGTTTGCCATGATAAGTTCCTGTAACATGTTGTTTGATAGCTCTGAACATTGCATCGTGATGTTAATTTCTGCAAAGTCTGAAATTGTTATAACTTGCAGTCTTACCATGTGTGTTTGAGTATGTTCTAGTGATTTCTGGAGATAGCTCAGTGTTCATGTTTTGTTATGCTTTACCTGTAAATCATGCCCATGCCTTTTGTTATTATGTTGAGGTGCTGTAGCATGTTGTTTTGATGCTTGCAATATGCCTAGTTGCTGTTTTGGACAGCTTGTCCTTTAAACTTGTATATAGTGCATGTGTTGAACCGTTGCTCCGTTTTGAGTGTGCTCTATATGAAACTTGCTTGATTTTGCATGTAGTTTCATATTATCATGTTGCATCTTTGTTTTGAGATGTTTGCTTGATGTTTGTATGCATTTTGCATCAATGCCATGTTTAACTTGTTTTGCTCATATCTTCTAGACCGTAGCTCCGAACTAAATGAACTTTATATGTAACTTGACTAGAATTTCGTGTAGATCATCTTTGTGCATCTTAACTTGCTATTTAACAACTTGAATATAAGGTTTATTCATATCTGGACCAATTTCGAAATATGCATATGAGGACTTACCGAAATTGTTATATGTTGTTCCCGGCCTCATTTAAACTTGCCTTGATGTGTTGCTCTTGTTTGCATCATCCCTTGCCATGAGTAGCTTCATGTAGCTTGGTCATGCATCATGCTTGTTGTGCATCATGCCTTGTTCATGTGTGGTGTGTTTACCTTGTTGTGTGCTTCTTTTCGATAGTTCCTGTTTCGTTGCGATCGTGAGGATTCGTTCGTCTACGCTTGGTTCGGCTTCTTCCATTCGTCTTCTTCATGGACTCGTTCTTCTTCCTTGCGGGATTTCAGGCAAGTTGACCGCTACCCTGGATCTCACTACTATCATTGCTATGCTAGTTGCTTCGTTCTATCGCTATGCTGCATTACCTATTACCTGTTTATCAAGCCATCCCAAATTGCCATGAACCTCTAACCTTTGACACCTTTCCTATGCAAACCGTTGTTTGGCTATGTTACCACTTTGCTCAGCCCTCTTATAGCGTTGCTAGTTGCAGGTGAAGTTGAAGATTTCTCCATGGTGGACAGGTTTTTGGTTGGAATATCACAATATCTCTTATATTATTAATGCATCTATATATTTGGTAAAGGGTGGAAGGCTCGGCCTTTTGCCTGGTGTTTTGTTCCACTCTTGCCGCCCTAGTTTCCGTCATACCGGTGTTATGTTCCCGGATTTTGCGTTCCTTACGCGGTCGGGTGATTTATGGGACCCCCTTGACAGTTCGCTTTGAATAAAACTCCTCCAGCAAGGCCCAACATTGCTTTTACCATTTGCCTCACCACCACCTACTTTTCCCTTGGGAGTCGTTCTCTCGAGGGTCATCTTTATTATAGCCCCCCCGGGCCAGTGCTTGTCTAAGTGTTGGTCCGAACCAGAGCCACTTGCAGCGCCACCTCAGGGAAACTTGAGGGCTGGTTTTAGTTGTACGTAGTGTTCATCCGGTGTTGCCCTGAGAACAAGATATGTGCAGCTCCTATCGGGATTGTCGGCGCATCGGGTGGTCTTGCTGGTCTTGTTTTACCATTGTCGAAATGTCTTGTAAACTGGGATTCCGAGTCTGATCGGGTCTTCCTGGGAGAAGGTCTATTCCTTCATTGATCGCGAGAGCTTGTCATGGGCTAAGTTGAGACACCCCTGCAGGGTATAATCTTTCGAAAGCCATGCCTGCGGTTATAGGCAGATGGGAATTTGTTAATGTCCGGTTGTAGATAACTTGATACCAGATCCGAATTAAAACGCATCAACCGAGTGTGTAGCCATGATGGTCTCTTCTCGGTGGAGTCCGGGAAGTGAACACAGTTTCTGGGTTATGTTTGACGTAAGTAGGAGTTCAGGATCACTTCTTGATCATTGCTAGCTTCACGACCGTTCCTTTTGCTCTCTTCTCGCTCTTATTTGCGTATGTTAGCCACCATATATGCTTAGTCGCTGCTGCAACCTCACCACTTTACCCCTTCCATTCCCTTTAAGCTTTGCTGGTCTTGATACCCATGGTAATGGGATTGCTGAGTCCTCGTGGCTCACAGATTACTACAACAACAGTTGCAGGTACAGGTTATCCAATGATCATGACGCGAGAGCGATGCTTGCTTGCGTTGAGTTCTTCTTCTGCTTCTTCGATCAGGGGATAGGTTCCAGGTCGGCAGCCTGGGCTAGCAGGGTGGATGTCGTTTGAGTTTCTGTTTGTGTTCCATCCGTAGTCGGATGATGCTCTTATGTATTGTGATGTTGTATTCGTGTGGCATTGTATGCCTTATGTATGTATCCCCATCTATTATGTAATGTTGATGTAATGATATCCACCTTGCAAAAGCGTTTCAATATGCGGGTCTATCCTTGGTGGGACCTTCGAGTTCCTTTTGGATAGGGTCGCATATTGGGCGTGACAGTTGACCGACGCAAAAACGAGGCGGCAGATGCTTTAAGCCCGCTGGGATCTCAACGTAAATCGGTACCACCCAATACCTTCTTAGATATCTTGCATAACCCGTCTGTTAAGTTGCCTACAGAGGAGGATTTAGCTGTTCCTGATCCGTAGGCCCAATTGGTAGCCGCTTTAGATGTAATTCCGGATTGGACGGTTCCATATTTGGCATATATGAACCGGGGCGAGCTACCAGACGATGAGGTCCTAGCCAGACAGATAATCCTACGATCAAAATCCATGGTTATTCACAATGGCGAGTTACACCACTGCAGCGTTTCAGGCATTTTCCAGCGTTGTGTTTCTCCTGAAGAAGGCCAAGAGATTCTACGGGAAATCCATGAAGGAGATTGTGGTCACCATGCCGGTTCAAAGTCCTTGGTGGCTAAAGCTTTTCGTCATGGGTTCTATTAGTTAACAGCTCATGCTAATGTCGAGGATCTGGTAAAGCGGTGTGACGCTTGTCAGAAGTCTTCACGCCGAGCTCATGTTCCGGCTCAAGAGTTGCGGATGATTCCCATCACTTGGCCTTTTGCTACTTGGGGGCTTGATATGGTGGGACCTTTTAAGCGCTCCAAGGATAAGAAGACCCACCTGTTGGTGGCGGTTGACAAGTTCACTAAATGGGTTGAAGCGGAGCCCGTAAGCAAGTGTGATGCAGCTACGGCGGTTCAATTTCTCAAGAAGATTATCTTCCACTTTGGCTTTCCACACAACATCATCACGGATAATGGCACAAACCTTTCTAAAGGTGAGATGGAGGACTTCTGTCAGAGAGAGCACATCCAGCTTGATATAGCATCGGTGGCTCACCACAAATCCAATGGTCAAGCCGAGAGAGCTAATCAAGAAATCTTGAAGGGTATCAAGCCCCGTCTTATGGTTCCTTTAAAGCGGACGCCGGGTTATTGGGTGGAAGAATTACCATTTGTGTTATGGAGCATAAACACCACCCCAAACTGATCTACAGGTTGTACACCTTTCTTCATGGTTTACGGGGCAAAGGCTGTCCTCCCAAGTGATATTCGTCATGACTCGCCCCGGGTTGCCAATTACGTTGAAGCGGACAATGAGCAAGCACGCCAGGAGGCATTGGACCTGTTAGATGAAAAACGGGACATGGCTTTGGCTCGTTCGACGGTTTATCAGCAAGACCTGCGGCGTTATCACAGCCGCTGGGTTAAAACAAGAACCTTTCAAGAAGGCGACTTGGTGCTCCGGCTCATCCAGGATCAGACCGATATGCACAAGTTATCCCCACCTTGGGAAGGGCCCTTTGTGGTCAGCAAGAATCTACACAACGGATCATACTACCTCATTGACGTTCGAGACAACTCACGCAGTTCCGAGGAGGAGACCCGACGGCCGTGGAACATAGCTCTCCTTCGGCCTTACTACACTTGAGCCATAGGCTTCTCTTATGTACATATTTTGACAATGTATATATTATGATCAATATACTAAACTGGCATCCTTGTTGTAAGCAGGGCCTCTGCTGTTTTTCCTCAAATATCTTTTGGTTACATGGGGGCTTCAGATGACAAACCAAAGTACTACCTGTTAAACCGGCTATCATGCCACATTGCAGCTTGGGAGCTTCACACCCAAGGGGCCAAAGAGAGTCTGGATGCTATGCACAGCTCAAACATAGACACCCATTGAGCACAGCTCACAAAGTTACTTGGGGCTCTTTGTGCACTGCAACAAAGAGTTTGAAAGGACCCTTGTAATATGCTATCAAGCACGGCTTGGAAGCCTGGTGTATTCACCTAAAACCCCGGGTTAACCTGCCTTCATCAAGTAAGCCACTCCTATCCAGGTAATCCTGGCACGACCCACCGAACGTTTGACAAGTCAATCTTATACAGACCCTGAACTTGTCAAAGTTAAAACGACGATTGGTTAGTTCGAGGTCCATCTTAAAAGGCTTTGCAAAATGGTTTAACTTAGCGGCCTGGCAGCCCATGAAAAGCCTCGAATTTGGGCCTGGTAGCCCTTGAAAAGGCTTGACTACATGGTTTTATTTGCTTTTGCCAAGTTTTTCCACTTCTGTTAAAATTTATGTTAAACCCATGTCAGTTAACACAGTATGGCTTTTCAGTCATTATAATAACCCGGTGTTTGTTAACTCGGCTTGGCTTTCAACTACAAGTTGTCTGACCATATTAATTATCAAACCGGCGTTACAAAACCCGGTCTGGCTTTGACTATATGTCGCCAGGTTGATCATCTGGTGTTCATCGTAACCTGACATGAATTATTACACACTAGCATTGCATGGTGAGAGTTATCAATACTCCAGATTTGGGTTTTCACCCTTACTACAATCAAAGTTGGTAAACCAACTAAGTGATTTAATATCACAGGTATGATCTATTTCATATTTTTATTCAGCCTGGGTAATCAACCAGGCTTTGTCTTGGGCATTATGACCCGTCCGGCGGTAAACCGCCCAGACAATTCTTTTTTATGCAGACATCAGGAACGCATGAAATTATCAAAGTGTACTCAAGCACAACAAATATCATGGCGGATCAACTAAGTCATGCATCAGTGCCACAGATCAAAGTATTTTAACTAGCCTATTACAAGGCGCTTTGAGGCCCAAAATAATGATTGTTTTTACACAGAGCAAAGTCTGAGATGATAACCAGATTGCCGGATCAAGACTCATTGCCAGGTTGACGTGATGTTGATGGATCCTGAGGCGTCGGTTCAACTTCCTCCTCCCCACCCAGTGGCTGGAAGTCAATGGTGGTCCAGTCAATCCGGGTTAAAGCTTGAAAGACAACCTCTTCACTAATAAGATTCGACGGTTCAACGTCAGGGGCATAAGTGTGCTTACGAATTGGCGGAATAAGATTCCGCACTTCCTTCACAGCAGTGTGAACTCGATGGTTGTTGGCATCATAGAAGGACCGATGAGAAGTCAAGTTCACCTCTTCAGCCAATTGACTTGCAAATGGACGCATCTCCTTAGTCAGGGCTTTAAGGGCGTCATTATCAAATGCTGATCCATTTTCTTGTTCATCCGGATAGCCCTTGGCGATATCAACTGGATCCAGGTCAGCTATCCATGATTTGGCACGAGTTAGTGCTAACAAAGCACCAGCCCTGGCAACAGATCGCTTCAACTCCTCTATCTGAGCAGGAGTCATTGAGAGCCTGGCCAAAGTATCCTTGATCAAGGTTGGGGCCGGTTTGTTGTACGAAGCTGCACAGATGACTCGTTGTGCACCAGTATACAGTTGCTCAATCAAGGTGTAAGCTGCCTTCAAGTTCATCCGCATATCTGCGCCTAGATGAGCAATGCGATTACCTGCAACGGTTTAAGGACTTAATGTTAAATAGCAGAGTTGCAGATACTTCAGAACAGGCTATTATAAAGTACTTACCAAAAATTGCAGATGTCATGGCATTCACTTGATGTTTCAGCCCAGTCAGCTCTTCCTCCACCAGTTTAAGATCTGCTTCGCCGTCTTCAGCCCGCTTCAACAAAGCAGCCTTTTTGGTTTCCCAGTTGGCGCGTTCAGTTTTGAAGCCATCCTTCAATTGTTCCATGGCTGTCAAAGCGCCCTTTAGCTCCTCTTTGGCTTTAGAGGTCTCTTCTTGCTGGGACTTGATGTTTTCTTGAAGATCGGCAATTTGAGACTCTTTAGTATGTATATCAGTTTGCAAAAATCAGAAGAGGAAGCTGTCAAAATTTCTCTCAAAAATCCCAAGCACACAACAAGTTATACACTTGGCACTTGGGGGCTAATGTGGATTGCTTCTTAAAAAGGAGATCTTAAAGTCCCAAGGCTCAAAACAAAGTATTAAGCTTGGCACTTGGGGGCTAATGCACTATTGATCAGTCAAGTACAAAGTGAAGGCCTTTAATAAGGACAGAAAGCACCGATTTACCTTATTAAGGTAAACCGGCCCTTGGGGGCTACTCAGTTGAAATGTTCTTCATCTTTAAAGTCCCGGTTCATCTTGCTAAGATAAACCGGCCCTTGGGGACTACTCAGTTGAAGTATTCTTAATACTAAAAGACCCGGTTTGTCTCCAAGAGATAAACCGGCCCTTGGGGGCTACAATGGAGGTGATATACAGAACAAAGCAAAATTCAAAGCATTTTGAAGATTACCTCATAGCGTTCCTTCATTAAGTTCACCAATCCGGCCTCATAATCCCGGCTTGTGTATAGGCGGTTTAAGTATCCGGAATGGAGCTCGTCAGCGCCAAGGTTAATGAAGCTGGATAAATCCGCCTTTCCTTTCCCCTTGCCCATAGTAGCAAATTCCTCCTTGGCAGTGTGTTTTGACAAGGCAACTGGGTTGCCAGGGATAGTGTAACCATGACCAGTGATAACAACATCATCATTGCCACCTTTAGATGGGGTTGGCGGATTGACAGTATCCCTGGCCGGACTTGACACGTCTTCGCCCTTGGCTGGGCTTGGAGGATCAGCATGTGGACTGACCGGGTTGACTTCTGGCGGTTCAACATAGGTATCCTGACTTTGAGGTACAGGATCATCAATGGCAATGTCAGCATCTCTATTAGCGCCTTCTGAAATTCTGTCCGGTTCAACCTCTTCAGTAGGGATAGTGGTTTTTGCTTTCTTGCTCAGACGGGCTTTGGCGCTGTAATATTAACACAAGGGGTCAGTTGTTAAACCGGCGCAAGAAGACAAAGTTAAAGACAGTATACTTACCCAGGGACGGTCTTGAGGGGAGGCATTTGAGTGGTGGATGAACCACCAGATGAAGAATTGGAAGACACCTGGTAATTCGAATCAGACGGATTAAGTGGGTATCGGAAGCAACCCTTCAAGGGATAATTTTTTTTGGGAGAACAAGAAACCTCTGGACGACGCTTCCGGGTTGGTGTATCCGGTAAACCGGAGGAAGTGATTTGCTGGCCACTATGCCGGGTTGTGCGACGACCTTCAGTTTGCTGTGTCTTCAAAGAAAATTGCGGATCCAAATGAGCAAGAGGGTGAGAGTATTTTACTTTCCGAACCGCACGTCGAAATCTTTGAACCGGCACAAGATCTGAATCAGAGGAAAGAGAGATTACCTCTACATGGTCCGCACGACTAGCCTCCGCATCATCCTGGGAATAGTCATTGTCAATAAGGTGTATGAAAAATGAGCCAAGGGAGTCAAGTTCTACCTCTGGATCTGACTCATCAACGTCTTCAGGCGGATCAGAGGACTCGGCGGTTTTCTTCTTGGCTGCTTTCTTTATGACTTTGCTTTTTGCACAAAGAGCCCTTACCGGTTTGTCTCAAGCTTTCCTCTTCCAGAAAGAATCTGTGGCCTAAAAAAATCAAACAAAGGATCATCAGAACAATGTTAAAGTGGGGACGGATCAATAAAGGTAGAAAAGGTAAACTTCTTACTGCTGGCAGTTTGTTGGAGGTGTAAAAAGGAGCCAATCCGGTCTTGCTGTATTGAGGGATCGGTTCATCTAGCATCTTCTTCACAGACTTAGTGACTTCATCATCAGTCATTTCCATCTCATGATACCGCTGAGGGCCTTTGACGTTTCCGGTATACTCATGCATCAAACTGGAGCAGCGGCTTAAGGGAAGAATACCCCATGAAACCCAACATTGGACGAGGTCAATGCCGGTTAAGCCATTGGCTAGAAAGGCCCGGAGCTTAGCAAGTTGAGGTGCATAAGCTTGTCGTTCTTTGGCTGTGAGTCGTGATGGCAGTGGATGGCTGTTGCTGAGCCGGTGAGCACGGTAACCCGGCAGAGGGTTTTCACTAGCAACTGCAGTGTTCTGACAGTAAAACCACGTTTGATTCCAGTCCTTCGGATGGCTGTGGTGTTTGGCATGAGGGAAATCAACTTCCTTCCTTTTCTGATTTGACACGCTGTTGAGTTCAATATTGGGGCCGTCAGAGAATTCGGTTCCGCGGTTTAAGTGGAAAAAGTCTCTAAAGAGCTCAACAGTTGGTTCTTCTTGAAGGTAAACTTTGCAGAACACTTGAAAGTTGCATATTTTAGACACAGAATTTGGTCCAATGTCTTGAGGATGGAGTTGGAAGCTAGCAAGCACATCCCGGGAAAACTTTGAACCGGGAGGGCTAAAACCCCGGTCTAGATGCTGCATGAATACAATCACTTCCCCGGCTTGAGGTACTGGAGGGCACTCAGGGCCAGGAACCCGCCAATGGAGGACATCTTTCTTGGCTAAAGCACCGGTTAAAACATACCCATTGAGCTGCATTTTTGTGATCCGGGAAGGAACCCAGTTGCAAGCGGAGAATTGCTTGGTCATTTTGGAGGGCAAACTGAGAAAGAAGTGTGAAGGCCGGTTTATGATTCAAAGTTGATATGCACAAACCGGTGGTAAACCGGGGAGTTTAATTTAGGTATATACACATGTTAAACTGGCTATTGCTACTCAAGTTGGAATGTCGGTTTAAGTGAGGGCTAATGGTACCAGGCGGGTTACGATTTTTATACAAGTTAAACCGCCTATGAGGGAAGCAACAGAGCTAAAATTCACTAAGTGCTGTAGAAACAAGTTTCACACAATGATGATATAATTTCGGATCTACCGTGGTTCAGTAAAGAATTTTTTTCTGAGTCCTGCAATGGCGTTAAGCAGAATAGAGAAGGTCTAAAGAGGATTTATCCAGGAACAACAAGATGCTGTGCAACGGCAGACTAAAGCTACGGATCTACCACAGAAAGAAACTATAAGGTCTAGCTAAGGTACAGTAAGAGGCCAAGAAGAAAAGTGGAGAAGTACTAATGAATGTCGACGAACACAGAGGAACACGAAGCCCTAACGGATCTAGGGTTAAGGAAGGGAGTGCTTACCAGGGCCACGCAGCGGCAGAGGAGCAGCTCAGGATATCTGGTACGAACAGGGTGATGCAGCGGCCTAGTCGGGGAAGAGTTGAAGGTCGACAGCGGCGGCGGTGCTTGAGCCCGTTGGGTCGCGAGGAGGAAGACGAGGCGAAGAGGAAAGGGGAGAGAATGGAAGGACCCCCGGTTTTATTTATAAAGGGGCAAGAGATGAGCGACAGGCGCGAGAATCGAGGAGCCTGAAGCGGCAAGGGGCGCAGCTGTCGCCTCGATCTTCGGGATACAATTAATGTAGGGAATCTTTTTAATCTTTTTATACAGAGATGACGTCATGACAATCTACTGCTGTGTCCAGAGGATGACGTCACAGTGGTTTAACAAAGTTTACAGGAGAAGACATCATGGCGGTTTATGAGAAATGTAAGAAGATGTCCACGGAATTTTTCTAAGTGTTGAAGATTGACATGAACTGGTTCAAATCAATCTGGGGCCTAATGTTGGGGATATAACTACTGAGTATGAACCGCCCAAGAGGGGCCGGTTCACCCTCAACTACATTGAAGCCCATGAAGACCTAGAAGATGGCGCTTTACTGATGAAGCTTACGGCCCAGAGCCCGAAGGCGGATTAGGGCCCATAGTTGTATACCGCCATAGTTGTATAACTTGTATTGTAAGTTAGGAAGGCAGAGACCGAGCCAGACATTTGTATGAGCCGGCCTCGGGACTCCGTAAACCGGCCAGGTGTCAACCTGTGTATATACAGGGACGACCCGGCGGCGGTTCAGGGACAAGAAAGAACAACTCGAAAGCCGGGCATAGCATGTTTGCTCCCTGGTAATTGAACCCCCAATAATTCAATCACAACTAGATGTAGGCTTTTACCTTCATTGTAAGGGGCCGAACTAGTATAAACTCTCGTGTCCTTTGTCCGGTTTAACCCCTTCAAGCTAACCCGTCGCGATGGCTCCACGACTAAGTTCTTTCACGAGGACATCTAACGTGATATTTCATCGGCAGCGCCCGTTTAATAGAGGCTCAGTGCTCGAAGAGTTCCATGTTCGTGTGACATGTATCTTGATGGTAAAAACAATGCTATTTTGATTATAAAGGCTGTGTTTATACTTTTGCCCGAAAGTATTATAGTGTCTCCTGTGCGGCCGTTTATGTATGTATGTATATAACCTGAAAGTTTGCAGTCGCCGTCTTCAGCCCCCATGCATATAATGCGGGGGTGTTCGGTAAAGAGCGTAATCACACTTGATCCAACGTCTTGGTCCATTAAGGTGGTGATAGCGCGACGAACAAGGCAATCAGACTATATAGCTTTAACACTTTCACTTAGCCGTAGGAGTTTGACGGTGGGGCTACTACATAGCCCCTGGTACTTCTGCGTTCATCCGAATACGGTGCGCGTATGTACATGACCAGAAAACCGGTCCTTCGTTAATGCAGAGGAATCGCGAAGATTCCACTGAGTCATCGAGTGGTTGACCAGTCTCACGCGTTATCATGACAGTCAGTTTTCGGCTTTCTCTACTGAGCTGCTCATCCAGATGAACCAGGGCACAATCGTAGTAGTTCTCCCGGTGCCCCCTTAGTCGATAGAACGGAACATAAGGTAGCAAAACAAGGGAGCCGGGCAAACCCAACTATTGACCAAAGACATGATTCGGAGCTGATGCATATAAGGCCAAACTTGCGACGCCGAACACGCCCTAAGGTATTCAGACTTTACAACGTATACTGGGCTGAGTAGCGCTGTCCATAATGAGCCCCGAATTTCCAGGTACATGCATTAATCTGGTGTGATGAAATTCCAATAACGCTAGTATCCTTCTCGGGTGTGTTATGTGCCCGGAGGGTGTCAACCAACAAGAGACAT
The DNA here is from genome assembly GCF_002162155.2 of Triticum dicoccoides. Lineage (NCBI taxonomy): Eukaryota > Viridiplantae > Streptophyta > Magnoliopsida > Poales > Poaceae > Triticum > Triticum dicoccoides. The sequence goes on along the minus strand of NC_041383.1, from coordinate 644,492,101 downwards.
TAAAGAAGGTTTAGGTTTACACAGGGGCTTAATCTAAAGAGAAACCTTTGAGCGGGGCCCTGCTGCACGTTTGCACCTTTGTCTCCGTTGTGCCGTATCATGGAAAGGTGTAGCACGATGATCATCTGTAAAAAGGGAAAAACCAGGTAAAAGAGTCTGGTGTAATCGTGCGAAAAGTTGGTTATTCTCAATGAACCATGAAAATGCAATCTATTATTGTATTAATAGGGTCGAGCCGAACTATGGGCCTTTTTTACATGCGGGCAGCCCCTAGCACCACTTATTGGGGTATATCCATCCACCTCAGGTCAGGTTTATCTGGGCTGCTACAACTGGTGGTGCACTGGACACGTCTAACCGTGTCCATGGTCTTGACGACCGATCAGTTATTCTGGTTGGAGAGGCCGTTCGGCTGCTAGAGCCGCCACATATTCTTCCGCATGTAGGGAACGTTCTGTATTTCCGCTAATTGTGATGACACCACGTGGACCGGGCATCTTGAGTTTAAGATAAGCGTAATGCGGAACTGCATTGAAATGGGCGAAGGCCATTCTTCCAAGTAGTGCATGGTAGCCGCTTCGGAATGGAGCGATGTCGAAGATTAGTTCTTCGCTTCGGAAGTTGTCGGGCGAACCAAATACAACCTCTAGTACTAGACAGCCCATCCAGTGGGCCTCTACGCCTGGTATTACTCCTTTAAAGGTAGTATTGCTTTGGCTGATTCTTGACGGGTCTATCCCCATCTTGCGGACAATGTTCTGATAGATCAGATTAACACTACTTCCGCCGTCCATAAGGACTCGGGTGAGATGGTATCCATTAATTATTGGGTCGAGCACCAAGGCAGCTGATCCTCTGTGCTGGATACTAGTCGGATTATCCTTGCGATCAAAAGTGATCGGGCAGGCCGACTAAGGGTTGAACTTGGGGGCGATGGGCTCTATAGCGTATACGTCTCGAAGTGCGCATTTGCACCTCCTCTTTGGTATATGAGTTGCGTAAATCATGTTCACCGTTTTGACCTCTGGTGGAAATTTTTTCTGTCCCGCAGTGTTCGGCTGGCGAGGCTCATCCTCGTCTTCACTTGGCGTCTCCCTCCCCTTGTGTTCAGCATTTGGTTTGTTAGCCTGCTTGAAGACCCAGCATTCTCTGTTGGTGTGGTTTGCAGGTTTTTCGAGGGTGCCATGAATCTGACATAGTCTGTCTATAATCTTGTTTAGGCTGGACAGTCCATCTCTGCTGCCTTTAAATGGCTTTTTCCATTGACCGGGTCGAGTGCCCCTGAATCCGGCGTTGACCGCCGTGTTATCTGGGTTGTCTTCATTATTACGACACTTGCTTTTATTGCGTCGCGGCTTCCCATTGCCATCCCTGACTTCGGATGTGCTTGGGTCGCTGGTGCCGCTGCGGGCCAACCAGCTGTCCTCGCCCATGCAAAAGCGGGTCATGAGGCTTGTTAAGGCCGCCATTGTCCTTGGCTTTTCCTGGCCAAGGTGTCTGGCTAGCCATTCGCCCCGGATACTGTGCTTGAAAGCCGCTAAGGCTTCGGCATCCGGGCAGTCGATGATTTGATTCTTCTTAGGGAGAAATATGTTGCAAAGCTTACAGACCGACTCTTCGGGTTGTTGGATTATGTGACTTAGATCGTCAGCATCCAGAGGTCGGACATAGGTCCCTTGAAAATTAGCCCGGAAAGCATCCTCGAGTTCCTCCCAACTTCCAATTGAGTTTTTGGGGAGGCTTTTCAACCAGTGCCAAGCTGGTCCTTTGAGCTTGAGGGGCAAGTATTTGATGGCGTGGAGATCATCTCCTCGAGCCATATGGATGTGAAGAATAAAGTCCTCAATCCAGACCGCAGGTTCCATCGTCCCGTCGTATGCCTCGATGTTTACGGCTTTAAACCCCTCTAGAAATTCATGATCTAGCACCTCATTGGTGAAACACAGGGGGTGTGCGGCACCCCTGTACTTGACTGTGTCATGGCATGGGTCCGACGGCTGTAGTGTTCGGTGCTAATTCCGAACTGGTGGTCGATCCGTATAATTGGTTTTGAGGCCATGGTCCTGCATAGGGACATGCTTTCTAGATCCATATATGGACCTGGTTATGCCGGCTCTTTTGTCCAGGTGCCCACGTAGATTGTGTTCTTGGTACGTGCCTGCAACCTCCTTTACTTTACTCGGAGGGGGCGCTGATTTATATTTGGAGTTATCAGCATCTCTGTCTCGGCCACGGGGTGGTCGGTCTGGCAGATCAGCCGTATTGTTTTTCAGCGGTATGGGCACCATAGCCTCATCGTCGAATTCTGGCAGCAGCTTGCATTTTGGATAACTCTTTGTTTGGCGGTCACCACCGTATTTTTCCTCAGTGTCAAGCACTTCGTTCCATCTTTGGTTGAGTGTATCCTGCGCGGCTTTAAGTCGTTGCTTTTGCTTCTTTAAGCTCCTCGCTGTGGCAATAAGTCTATCGTGGAGGTGCTCCTGTTCCAGCTGTTTTTCCGGGATGATGCGTGTATCATCATCCGGACTGTTCTCCTCTTCGGGGACAAGTTTATAAGCTTTGTCTTCGGCATCGCTGTGATCGAACAGCGGCCTTGGACTGCGTTCGTCGTCTCCTTGCTCGTCCTGCTCTATCGCTGGATCTGCGGGGTTATCGTCGTTTTCGGTGTCGTCCTGGGTGTTATTCTTTCTTGAGCCGGTATCGTTGCTTTTTCTATGGCGGGGTTTAGAGCGGCGCCGCTTACGTTGGTGCTTTGGCTGCTTCTCAGGAGGATTATCCTCCGTTGCATCCTTTTTATCATCACCATTGTTTTCACTAGGTGTGTCCACCATGTATATGTCATACGATGAGGTGGCTGTCTAGCGCCCTATGGGCGGTGGTTCCTATTCTTCTCCTGCATCATCGTCCATACCGTTGATGTCTTCGGAGTCGAAGTCAAGCATGTCGGTTAAGTCATCAATAGTGGCTATTAAGTGGGTGGTGTGTGGGGAATGAATTTTTTCATCGTCCGCTTCCCGCTCAAGCTGGACATGGTTCGGCCAGGAGTCTCCTGATAGAGGGAGAGACTTTAATGAATTTAGAGATATCCGCGGAGGTAAACTCTATGACCGGTGCCCAATCAGATTCATAGGCGTGGATGCGCGCGAGTTCGGAGCCTATGGCCAGAGACGAGTCCGAGGGTCCGATAACACATATCTCATTGGAGGCGAAGTCTGTGTTCGGCTCTACCGCCGCTGAGTGTGCGGCCTCCATGGTGGGGTCCATCCACCCGTCCTAGGATGGCACGATCTGCTCCGGATTAATGGCCGGGGCAGCCGCAGGTGTGATCTCCGAAACACCACCTGATGGCAGATCTAAGTCATGCTCGTCGTTACTGTTCGGCGCACCTGACATGGGCTCGAATCCGTCAAAGATCAAGTCTCCGCAGATGTCGACGGTGTGGTTCAAGCTTCCAAACCTGACCTGATAGCCAGGGGCGTAGCTATTGATCTGCTCCAGGTGGCCAAGCGAGTTGGCCCGCAGTACGAAGCCGCTGAATATGAAGATCTGTCCGGGGAAGAAAACCTCACCATGGACTACGTCATTGTAGCTGATTGAAGGAGCCATCAAGCCTTTACCGTGACGACACAGTGGAACTGTCAATGAAAGCACCAATGTCGGTGTCAAAACCGGCGGATCTCGGGTAGGGGGTCTCGAACTGTGTGTTTAAGGCTAATGGTAACAGGAGGCAGGGGACACGATGTTTACCGTGGTTCGGGCCCTCTCTATGGAGGTAATACCCTACTTCCTGCTTGATTGATCTTGATGATATGAGTATTACAAGAGTTGATCTACCACGAGATCGTAGAGGCTAAACCCTAGAAGCTAGCCTATGATTATGATTGTTGTTGTCCTACGGACTAAACCCTCCGGTTTATATAGACACTGGAGGGGGCTAGGGTTACACAGAGTCGGTTAAAGAGAAGGAGATCTACACATACGAATCATCAAGCTTGCCTTCCACGCAAAGGAGAGTCCCACCCGGACACGGGACGAAGTCTTCAATCTTGTATCTTCATAGTCCAACAGTCCGGCATAAGCATATAGTCCGGCTGTCCGAGGACCCCCTAATCTAGGACTCCCTCAGGTGGAAAGAGGATTTGAGTGGAAAGCAACTTCGGAAAGTCTAGAGATCAAGATTCATATGGTAGGAATGGAATATCTTGGTCTCAACACATGAGTAGGTGGCTCTCTCTCAGAAAATAAGTAGTGGAAGTGTAGGCACGTTCTGATGGCTTTCCTCAAGAATGAGGAGAGGGTGGAGGGGTATATATAGCCTCCACACAAAATCTAACCGTTACACACAATATAAAAATACCAAACTCGGTGGGACCGAATAATAAAACTCGGTCAGACCGATTAAGTGCATTATGTGACCATTAGGAATTTCGGTGGGACCGACATGTTAACTCAGTGGGACCGATATCATTAGGGTTAGGGCATAACATAATCTCGGTTTGATCGATTACACAAACTCGGTGGGACCGACTTTGGTAATTTGCTAACCAGAGAGTTGGTCAGGCAAACTCGGTGGAACCAATTCGCTCATCTCGGTGGGACCAAAATGTTACGAAAGAGAAACAGAGAGTTTACATTGCAAACTCGGTGGGACCGGTCGTTCATCTCGATTTGACCGAAACGTTATGAAGGGAAACAGAGAGTGACGGTGTCCTGGACTAGGGGGTACTCAACGCGTCGTCTCCCGATCAGTTGGATTGGGCCGAGGACCCCCATGGCCGTATACTCATGGGCCAGTCCGGACAGCTGCCGCATACAAGGAAGAATTCACAAGACTTGGCGATCAAGACAAGGACTCCTCCCTCACCGGCGTATTCGGCTAGGACTCTTGTTATCCTAGGCCTCTGGTGCATTATATAAACCGGGGCCAGGCTAGTCGATAGACAAATACAACAATCATACCATAGGCTAGCTTCTAGGGTTTAGCCTCTCTGATCTCGTGGTAGATCCACTCTTGTACTACCCATATCATCAATATTAATCAAGCAGGAGTAGTGTTTTACCTCCATCTAGAGGGCCCGGACCTGGGTAAAAACATCGTGTCCCTTGCCTCCTGTTACCATTGATCCTAAGATGCACTGCTTGGGACCCCCTACCCGAGATCTGCCGGTTTTGACACCGACATTGGTGCTTTCATTGAGAGTTCTGCTGTGTGATCAGCGAAAGGATCAATGGCTCGGCTGCAGGTCAACTGCGACGTCGGCTTCTTCATCACCAGCTCGACTGGTCACCTTGGCTTGACCGAGGACTGCGCCCTACCTCCGATCGTCATGTTCGGATGAAGGCCTTCATCAACACCAACTCCGATCTCTATCAAGATCATGGAAGAGTCATCCATGGAGCTCGGCGGCTCAATGTCAACATTGCCCTCAGGCGACCGTGCTGTTTTTCTGGACGACAAACTTGTATCCGCCGCCACCGCCTCCTTCGATGGAATTATGCGGAATTAAGTCTACAACAACCCTGCAAAAATTTCGTCGAGTTCCGATGGGGGAATCTCCGGCAATCTCCGATATACCGGAGCCGTGTTGAATCTGGATGAGAATCTGGACGAGTTTAGGGCGTGGTATCCATCATCTAGCTCGGATTTCCTTTGGAGGATCCAACCGTTGATTTGCTGCGGAATTCCCATGTCTACCACCTGCCAAAAATTCAGCTCGATCCGACCGGCCAAACTCCGGGAAACTTCCAATTAGTGCATCACTTTTTGGATCCGTTTCCTGCGCGAGAACGAATCCAACCCGAATTCATCTTCTCTATGAACGGGATCTCGGACATCCTTTTTGAAGGAAGTTTTTGTATGGGGTGTTGTATTTTATTTTCAAACACATCTCAGTAGTATTAAAAGTATTCTTGCAATACGAACTTCACCGTCGCGCCGGTGTCAAACCAGCCCGACAACATCACTCTACGACGGCTGACCTGCGTTAGACACGTCATCGTTTTGTTGAGCAGAGCTCAATTTCTTCGGATTATCATCTCGGCCAGCCGGACAATAGTTCGGTATCGCGAAGGATAAATCGTCACCAACATCGCCGCCCCACGGATTACACGGAGCGGGCACACCTGCATCGCCACACGGTCACTTCATCAAGCCGGCATCGACCACGTCACGACCTGCATCGCTGGACTGGGGGCTTCATCATCTCTTCATCAACCTACTCCGGAGACTTCGGCGTCGTTGGCGGACCAGCTCCGTCATGTTAGCTGGACCGAGGGCTTTGCCTCGGCAAGCAAACCTTTGCCAGCATCACCATGCCGTTGCTTTATCGCCCATCAGGCGATAGGTGTGTGGATCGAGTCCCAATTTTGGGAATCACTTTTCTTCGGATTGCTACAACAAATAAGCCAGGTGGTATTAATCCTAGTATTTTTTGCTTGTTAGGGTTCATTTTTCCCAATGAATTATTACTCTGATTTGTCCATCATATGTACGCAGGTGTCACGCCCAATATGCGACCCTATCCAAAAGGAACTCGAAGGTCCTACTAAGGATAGACCCGCATATTGAAACGCTTTTGCAAGGTGGATATCATTACATCAACATTACGTAATAGATGGGGATACATACAAGATGCATACAATGCCACACGAATACAACATCACAATACATTAGAACATCATCCGACTACAGATAGAACACAAACAGAAACTCAAACGACATCCACCCTGCTAGCCCAGGCTGCCGACCTGGAACCTATCCCCTGATCGAAGAAGAAGCAGAAGAAGAACTCCAAGACAAGCAAACATCGCTCTCGTGTCAAGATCATCACATAACCTGTACCTACAACTGTTGTTGTAGTAATCTGTGAGCCACGAGGACTCAGCAATCCCATTACCATGGGTATCAAGACTAGCAAAGCTTAATAGGAAAGGAAGGGGTAAAGTGGTGAGGCTGCAGCAGTGACTAAGCATATATGGTGGCTAACATACGCAAATAAGAGCGAGAAGAGAGCAAGCGGAACGGTCGTCAACTAGTAATGATCAAGAGGTGATCCTGAACTCCTACTTACGTCAAACATAACCCAGAAACCGTGTTCACTTCCCGGACTCCACCGAGAAGAGACCATCACGGCTACACACACGGTTGATGTGTTTTAATTCGGATCTGGTGTCAAGTTATCTACAACCGGACATTAACAAATTCCCATCTGCCTATAACCGCAGGCACGGCTTTCGAAAGATTATACCCTGCAGGGGTGTCCGAACTTAGCCCATGATAAGCTCTCGCGATCAACGAAGGATATACCTTCTCCCAGGAAGACCCGATCAGACTCGGAGTCCCGGTTTACAAGACATTTCTATAATGGTAAAACAAGACCAGCAAGACCGGCCGATGCACCGACAATCCCGATAGGAGCTGCACATATCTCGTTCTCAGGGCAACACCGGATGAACACTACGTACAACTAAAACCAGACCTCGAGTTTCCCCGAGGTGGCACTACAAGTGGCTCTGGTTCGGACCAACACTTAGACAAGCATTGGCCCGGGGGGGGGGGCTGTAATAAAGATGACCCTTGGGTTAATTACTCCCAAGGGAAAATATAGGTGGTGGTGAGGCAAATGGTAAAAGCAATGTTGGGCCTTGCTGGAGGAGTTTTATTCAAAGCGAACTGTCAAGGGGGTCCCATAAATCACCCGACTGCGTAAGGAATGCAAAATCCGAGAACATAACACCAGTATGACGGAAACTAGGGCGACAAGAGTGGAACAAAACACCAGGCATAAGGCCGAGCCTTCCACCCTTTACCAAATATATAGATGCATTAATAATATAAGAGATATTGTGATATCCCAACCAAAACCCTGTCCACCATGGAGCAATCTTCAACTTCACCTGCAACTAACAACGCTATAAGAGGGGCTGAGCAAAGCGGTAACATAGCCAAGCAACGGTTTGCTAGGAAGGGTGTCAAAGGTTAGAGGTTCATGGCAATTTGGGAGGCTTGATGAGCAAAAGATAGGTAACGCAGCATAGCGATAGAACGAAGCAACTAGCATAGCAATGATAGTAGTGAGATCCAGGGTAGCGGTCATCTTGCCTGAAATCCCGCAAGGAAGAAGAACGAGTCCATGAAGAAGACGAACGAAAGTAGTCGAACGAATCCTCACAATCGCAACATTACCGGAACTAAGAAGCAACACCGGAAAGAAACAAACAACATGGTAAACAAACATCACATAACCATGGCATGATGCACAAACAAGTATGATGCATGTCCGGTTTAATGAGGCATGGCATGGCAAAGTGCAACAAACAATACTACAAGTTAAGTGGAGCTCAATATGCAACGAGTTGCATATTGACAAAACACCACATACAATTATTTAGTGTGATCTCGGTTATGTACCCAACAATATTAAATGTTATTAGCATGGCAAGGGGGTGAAGCATAAGTAAACTAGCTATTTAGGCCAGTTTAAATGAGGCCGAAAACAACAAACAACAATTCCGGAAAAACCTCATGTCCATAATTTAGATTCGGTACTGTTCTGCCCTAAACACAATTTTGGAGTTGTTAAACAGTAAAATAAAGTGCACCAAGTTAATCTAGGCATTTTCCCACCCCATTTACATATAAAGTTTATTAAAATCAGAGCAACGGTTAATTAGTTACGAAATAAAGCATTTTAGCATGGCATTATGCAAAATAAACACAAACAGCATGTTAAACATTTTTAACATAGATGAAAGTGGCATATTATTAATCTACACAATTTTCTGAGCATTTTACATATATAAATTATTTTAAACCGATGCACAGTTTGAGAGATATTAAATGCATGGATATGGAGGGGTTTTCTGCAATTCTGCCAATTCCTTGGAAAATAGGAAATTCACAGAACAGGAAAAAAAACATAACGGGCCGAATCTGGAGGGACTGGGGCTCACGTTGGGCCTTGAGGCCTGCGAATCTGGAGCTGGGCTGGATCTGGCGCGGCTGGGCCTCGAAGCGGACGAAGGGCGCTGCTGGGCCGGGCCGGCGGGGAAGGCCCACGTGGGGGAGGTCTTCGGCTCCGAGCGGAGGCCGGGATGGATCGGGCTCCTCCCGATCCGCGGCGGCGGCGGCGCGATCTCCGGCGAGGCGGCGGGGTTCTGGCGGCTGGCGAGGCCGGGAACGGGTCGCGGGGCCCCAGATCGGGCGATTCCCGGCTGGCTACAGTCGGAGGAGGCCGGCGGCGAGGTCCAAGGGCGGCGGCGGTCACCTGCGGGAGGAAGGGGTCGGCGGGGATTAGAGAGCGGGGAAGATGGGGAGGAACGGGAGGAGGACGGCGAGGTGGCCGGCGACCTGAGGGTGCGACGGAGCACGGCGAGATGGCGGCGGCGCGAAGCGGCGAGGGGGGCTACGGCGAGAAGCTCCCGATCCCATCGGGTTGACCGGCAGGAGCGAGGCGCGGGGTCGGGCGCTCGAGCGTGGGCGGCGCTCGGCCCGGATCCAGCCCGGGGCGGGCCTCGGATGGGCCGACCGGGCCCTGGGCGGTGCGAGGAGGCCAGGGAAGGCGACGTGGCGGCGCCCGATTGGCCGGGGCGACGCCTCAGGTGGCGGCGCAGCCAATGGCTATGCGCCAAGTGGCGCCCGTGAGCTGGAGAGCGGCGGTGCAGGCGAGGAGGGGGCGACAAGTGGCAGCGGGGAAGAGGGACGGCGCGGAATTTGAGGAAGATGCGGCTAGGAGGCGCAGATTTCGAGGCTGGGGGTTAGGACGACCAGATTTGGAAGGAGGGGGGTTTAAATAGGAAAGGGGGGCTAGGGTTTAGTCTCTAGGTGGTTTTGGAGTGTTTCGGAGCCTCAGATCGACATCGGACGGCCCCGGATCGGGGGAGGACTAGGCTGGGCATAGGTGGGCTGTGTAGAAGAGTTGGGCTGAGAGGAGAGAAGAGAAGGCAGCCCGGCAACGGTTTTCGGAGACCGAAAACACCCGACGAATATACCGACTATATCGCGGTTATATATTTAACGGTTGGGCAGTCAAACGAACTCCGAATGCGACGAAACTTGGCAGGCGGTCTGTCTACACTATAATAAGACCGCATGACAAGTTGCAACCCATTCTGAGAACATTTTTATGCCACTTATAAAATAATATTTCGGAGGTGCGGCGGGCGCGTGTGAGTGTGTCCGGACTCGGAACGGACAACAGAGAGAATCGGCGGAACCCGAACGGATGCAAGTTTTGGAAAACATGCATATGAAATGCAGATGATGACATGAGATGAGATGCATAACAAGAAAAAAATGCAAAACAACAGATAAAACCCAACCACGAAGGAAATATCATATCGCATCTCCGGAAAAGGCAAGAGTTGGAGTTACGAATATGGAAAGTTGTATCCGGGGCGTTACAACACTCCACCACTACGAGAGGGTCTCGTCCCAAGATCTAGGATGGCACCGGAGGGAAAACAGAAAGGAAGAGAAGAGGTAAAACTAAGTTGCTTCTTCGACAAATGAGTGAAACCACTTACCTTGAGAGGTTGAGCAAAATGAAAGAAAGAAAACAACGAAGATGAACAAAGTTGAAAACACTTCGTTAGAAAAGTGGAACATGGGATACGATGAGAACCAAGAGGTTTAGTGATAAGATAGATATTGAAACCACTCCGGTTAAAAACTAGATAGAGAAGGAATAAGATTGATATAATTTGGGCAGCACTCCGACTGAAAGAAGAAGGAAAACTTGATAAGATGAAAAGAACTTGAAGAGATGACACAACACTCCGGTTAAATGGATAAGCATGAAAAGAACACGGTCCTCACAATTTGAGATGATGAGTGAAGAGAGCAACATCACCATGCCTCCAGAAGAAAGAATAGAAGATAGATCATTGAAATAGACGAATGGAGAAGAAAATGCCAACTTCTGCCACAAATGAACTTGGAAAGCATCCTTGCAAAGAAGGATTGAACGGAGTTGTTGAAAAATCAACAACGAAAGGCACAAGCTTGTTGTGGGCTTATGGCAAACATCTCAAAATGATGAGGTGACAACCGGCCACTAACGAAAAACAATTGATTTGACTGAGAGCACCAAAGAGATGAAAAACTTCTTCGCCGAGATGAGAAGGATAAAATTGGATCATTGATAGTCACCACAATTAGCAACATTCCTTAGGGAAGGCTTTAGGTGAAATCTATACCAAGATAACTCCAAAGAAGAAGTTGATTGGTCGAAAAGATATCTTGAACGAAGAGAAAATGATGGATTTAAAATACCTCATTCTTGACAACATATGAATCATGAAACATGAAGGAAATTGTCAAGAGTGACATAACACCACCTCAAAAGATAAGGTAGAAAGAATTGCACTTTGGAATGCAAGATGAAGAATACTTGAACTCCTCAAAACAAGACATGTGTTGAGCACCATGTTTATTTTTTGAGTATAGCTTGGCGGATCTTAGCTCCGAGAGAAATCTTGAAGAACAAATGAAGAATGAAAGGAATCCTTGATGAACCACCATGTAGAGCCTCCATGAAGAACTCCGGTAATGAAAGGATGATAGAAAGAAAGAGAAGTTGAAAACACAAGGTGAAACCTTGCGATGATTTAGATGGAGTTTCGCGATGAGATAATGCGAAAAATTTCAAACTCCCGAAAAGAAAAGATGAAGCATCTCGAACTGAGAAATGTGACATGATGAACAACTCTGGAAAGAAGAAACTAGATCACTCGGATGAAACAATAATAAGAATTACGGTATGCGTATCCTTCACCAATTTAAATTGATGACAAACAACATATTTGGCATACTACTTATTCTCGTAGAAAGGATTAAGAGGGATATAGCGTAAACTTGAGAAGGTATTGATGGAACCACTGGTGGGATTGGAAACAACGAATGAATTGATATGATAACAAAGGAAGTGAAATCTTGAACGAACCACCGTAAGAATAGAAAATGAAAGTAGCAAAGGCACAATTCACCGGGAAGAATTTGAAAACGAATGAAGATACTTGAGGGGATTTAGATACATGAGAACAAAGGAATCATGAACTAATTAGAGGATATTTGAGCGATGCACTGGTAAGATTTGGATAACGAGAGCTGAAGGCTGGAATGAATGATTCTGAGATGATGTGCTCCGGAGAATCAAACTGAAAAGACTCCTGAATAGATCTGGATGGGTGAAAAGAATTCTCACAATCTAAAATAATTATGAGAGGATGGCATCAAGCTAGAATCACGAATCTTCAAGAGAATGGCCAAGATTTAGAGGAAAAAACTCTTCTTCGGTCTTCAAATGACAACGGGAAAACACCACCAAAATACTGAGATACTCCGGTAGAATGGAAAGCAAAGAGGTGAGTGATTGAGAGGTGCACCGGCATGGGATAGCATTTGAAATGAGGAAAGGGATATATCAACACCGAAAGCTTGAATTGGATCCACCGGAGAAGAAAGAACAATGAAGGATGATGAACTTGGAACTGTTGAGCATCTTCATGGGAAATCACCGGATAAGAACATTGATTGAAAAGAGTGAATAGACTTCACATGAATAAATGGATACTTGATTAACATATATGAGTCCTTGAAGTTACGGGTGGGAGGGCGGGAAAACAAAGACAACTTGGGATGAACGAAACAAACACCAGTGAGAAAACTTATAATTGATCTTGCGGATGTTGAAAATGATTGGAACCACTTGAAGAGAAGCACACCGGTTGGAAAAGAATTAACATGACGACCTCGACGATCAAGAAGGATTAGTATTCACATAGCAATATGAGAACACCGTTTAGGAAAGGTATGGATTCAACATTTGACTTCGAAGCAACTTGAATACCACAAATAAAACAAAACAAAGGATTTGGCTTGCAGAATAAGCCGGAACAAATACATATGATAGAGATTTACCCAATCCCATGTCATGCATCTGTCGGAAAGATATTCTAGGAGCTACTTGAATTCCCACCTATAAAACTCCCGAAACTTTCTGGTTATGCAATCTGGTGTTGGGGATACAGGGGAAGCAATATATCTCACCCAAACTAACAATACCTACATCCAAGCTATATCCATCCGTCAACACATAACCAAGAAACCTTCGGAAATCGTGTACCTCAACCTTCGAAAAGCATCCGTTATACGAGTTATGGCAATACTCCCGAACTCCCCAGTACTGGGTGACGTCGAGGTTATCTCACCAACAACTGCATAAAAGAGATTTTTGATGTCGGCAAAACTCAGGTATTCCAGAACTGCAACGATAAAATTGTGACGACAACACCTCGGAGCTCAACTCCCCGGGTCAATGCCACATAATAGACAGGAGGCACCAAGAACAATGTTCTCGTCACAAAACCATCGGAACGATTCCAAGATACCCGCGTGATCCTAAAAAAAAATTTAGTGAAATTTGAGGAGAGGAAAAGACAAAACATCTACGTCAGGAGACCTCACTAGAGCGACGAAGGGGACTGAGGAGTAAAAAGAATCCTACTCTCCGATATATATAATCCTAAGACTCAAAATAGTTTTTTTTTCTAGACTCAACAACGGCCAACAATCAAGGGGGCTCCTATGGTCGGTCGAGGCTCTGATACCAACTTGTCACGCCCAATATGCGACCCTATCCAAAAGGAACTCGAAGGTCCCACTAAGGATAGACCCGCATATTGAAACGCTTTTGCAAGGTGGATATCATTACATCAACATTACATAATAGATGGGGATACATACAAGAGGCATACAATGCCACACGAATACAACATCACAATACATTAGAACATCATCCGACTATGGATGGAACACAAACAGAAACTCAAATGACATCCACCCTGCTAGCCCAGGCTGCCGACCTGGAACCTATCCCTTGATCGAAGAAGAAGCAGAAGAAGAACTCCAAGACAAGCAAACATCGCTCTCGCGTCAAGATCATCACATAACCTGTACCTGCAACTGTTGTTGTAGTAACCTGTGAGCCACGAGGACTCAGCAATCCCATTACCATGGGTATCAAGACTAGCAAAGCTTAATAGGAAAGGAAGGGGTAAAGTGGTGAGGCTGCAGCAGCGACTAAGCATATATGGTGGCTAACATACGCAAATAAGAGCGAGAAGAGAGCAAGCGGAATGGTCGTCAACTAGTAATGATCAAGAGGTGATCCTGAACTCCTACTTACGTCAAACATAACCCAGAAACCGTGTTCACTTCCCGGACTCCACCGAGAAGAGACCATCAGGGCTACACACACGGTTGATGCGTTTTAATTCGGATATGGTGTCAAGTTATCTACAACCAGACATTAACAAATTCCCATCTGCCTATAACCGCAGGCACGGCTTTCGAAAGATTATACCCTGCAGGGGTGTCCCAACTTAGCCCATGATAAGCTCTCGCGATCAACGAAGGATATACCTTCTTCCAGGAAGACCCGATCAGACTCGGAATCCCGGTTTACAAGACATTTCGACAATGGTAAAACAAGACCAGCAAGACCGCCCGATGCGCCGACAATCCCGATAGGAGCTGCACATATCTCGTTCTCAGGGCAACACCGGATGAACACTACGTACAACTAAAACCAGACCTCGAGTTTCCCCGAGGTGGCGCTGCAAGTGGCTCTGGTTCGGACCAACACTTAGACAAGCATTGGCCCGGGGGGGCTGTAATAAAGATGACCCTTGGGTTAATTACTCCCAAGGGAAAATATAGGTGGTGGTGAGGCAAATGGTAAAAGCAATGTTGGGCCTTGCTGGAGGAGTTTTATTCAAAGCGAACTGTCAAGGGGGTCCCATACATCACCCGACCACGTAAGGAACACAAAATCCGGGAACATAACACCGGTATGACGAAAACTAGGGCGGCAAGAGTGGAACAAAACACCAGGCATAAGGCCGAGCCTTCCACCCTTTACCAAATATATAGATGCATTAATAATATAAGAGATATTGTGATATCCCAACCAAAACCCTGTCCACCATGGAGCAATCTTCAACTTCACCTGCAACTAACAACACTATAAGAGGGGCTGAGCAAAGCGGTAACATAGCCAAGCAACGGTTTGCTAGGAAGGGAGTCAAAGGTTAGAGGTTCATGGAAATTTGGGAGGCTTGATGAGCAAAAGATAGGTAACACAACATAGCGATAGAACGAAGCAACTAGCATAGCAATGATAGTAGTGAGATCCAGGGTAGCGGTCATCTTGCCTGAAATCCCGCAAGCAAGAAGAACGAGTCCATGAAGAAGATGAACGAAAGTAGTCGAACGAATCCTCACGATCGCAACATTACCGGAACTAAGAAGCAACACCGGAAAGAAACAAACAACATGGTAAACAAACATCACATAACCGTGGCATGATGCACAAACAAGTATGATGCATGTCCGGTTTAATGAGGCATGGCATGGCAAAGTGCAACAAACAATACTACAAGTTAAGTGGAGCTCAATATGCAACGAGTTGCATATTGACAAAACACCACATGCAATTATTTAGTGTGATCTCGGTTATGTACCCAACAATATTAAATGTTATTAGCATGGCAAGGGGGTGAAGCATAAGTAAACTAGCTATTTAGGCCGGTTTAAATGAGGCCGAAAACAACAAACAACAATTCCGAAAAAACCTCATGTCCATAATTTAGATTCGGTACTATTCTGCCCTAAACACAATTTTGGAGGTGTTAAACAGTAAAATAAAGTGCACCAAGTTAATCTAGGCATTTTCCACCCCATTTACATAGAAAGTTTATTAAAATCGGAGCTACGGTTAATTAGTTACGAAATAAAGCATTTTAGCATGGCATTATGCAAAATAAACACAAACAGCATGTTAAACATTTTTAACATAGATGAAAGTGGCATATTATTAATCTACACAATTTTCTGAGCATTTTACATATATAAATTATTTTAAACCGATGCACAGTTTGAGAGATATTAAATGCATGAATATGGAGGGGTTTTCTGCAATTCTGCCAATTCCTTGGAAAATAGGAAATTCACAGAACAGGAAAAAAAACATAACAGGCCAAATCTGGAGGGACTGGGGGCTCACGTTGGGCCTTGAGGCCTGCGAATCTGGAGCTGGGCTGGATCTGGCGTGGCTGGGCCTCGAAGCGGACGAAGGGCGCTGCTGGGCCGGGCCGGCGGGGAAGGCCCATGTGGGGAGGTCATCGGCCCCGAGCGGAGGCCGGGATGGATCGGGCTCCTCCCGATCCACGGCGGCAGCGGCGCGATCTCCGGCGAGGCGGCGGGGTCCTGGCGGCTGGCGAGGCCGGGAACGAGCCGCGGGGCCCCGCGGGGCCCCGCGGGGCCCCAGATCGGGTGATTCCCGGCCGGCTACGGTCGGAGGAGGCCGCCGGCGAGGTCCAAGGGCGGCAGCTGTCACCTGCGGGAGGAAGGGGTCGGCGGGGATTAGAGAGCAGGGAAGATGGGGAGGAATGGGAGGAGGACGGCGAGGTGGCCGGCGACCTGAGGGTGCGACGGAGCACGGCGAGATGGTGGTGGCGCGAAGCGGCGAGGGGGGCTCCGGCGAGAAGCTCCTGATCCCATCGGGTTGACCGGTAGGAGCGAGGCGCGGGGTCGGGCGCTCGAGCGCGGGCGGCGCTCGGCCCGGATCCAGCCAGGGGCGGGCCTCGGATGGGCCGACCGGGCCCTGGGCGGCGCGAGGAGGCCAGGGAAGGCGACGTGGCGGTGCCCGGTTGGCCGGGGCGACGCCTCAGGTGGCGGCACAGCCAATGGCTACGCGCCAAGTGGCGCCCGTGAGGTGGAGAGCGGCGGTGTAGGCGAGGAGGGGGCGACAAGTGGTGGCGGGGAAGAGGGCTGGCGCGGAATTTGAGGAAGATGCGGCTAGGAGGCGCGGATTTCGAGGCTAGGGGTTAGGACGACTAGATTTGGAAGGAGGGGGGTTTAAATAGGAAAGGGGGGCTAGGGTTTAGTCTCTAGGGGGTTTCGGAGTGTTTCGGAGCCTCAGATCGACATCGGACGGCCCCGGATCGAGGGGGGACTAGGCTGGGCATAGGTGGGCTGTGTAGAAGTGTTGGGCTGAGAGGAGAGAAGAGAAGGCAGCCCGGGAACGGTTTTCAAAGACCGAAAACACCCGACGAATATACCGACTATATCCCGGTTATATATTTAACGGTTGGGCAGTCAAACGAACTCCGAATGCGACGAAACATGGCAGGCGGTCTGTCTACACTATAATAAGACCGCACAGCAAGTTGCAACCCATTCCGAGAACATTTTTATGCCACTTATAAAATAATATTTTGGAGGTGCCGCGGGCGCGTGCGAGTGTGTCCGGACTCGGAACGGACAACGGAGAGAATGGGCGGAACCCGAACGGATGCAAGTTTTGGAAAACATGCATATGAAATGCAGATGATGACATGAGATGAGATGCATAACAAGAACAAAATGCAAAACAACAGATAAAACCCAACCACGATGGAAATATCATATCGCATCTCCGAAAAAGTCAAGAGTTGGAGTTACGAATATGGAAAGTTGTATCCGGGGCGTTACAGCAGTCTATCAAATGGGGGCCGCATTAACGATGGTCGCATGGTGGTTCGGTCAATTTCCGTACATAGTCCGGCGAACGCCGCATCCGGAACTCGAACCGACCTGTGAATTCAGGCCTTGCCATGCCTTTACCACATCACGACGCCGCCCTGCATCGACATTGACTTTCGCGCCAGGCCATATTTCTTTTATTACTCACTTTGCATAAATTATTTGTTATGCAACGATTTTTTTATTACCATTATCTCCGGTTTGCACTATTTTTTGTGCACAGGAAAATGATCCAGCCGGACTATATCCTTTGGCGTCACCTCGGCTGGACGGGGGGCTTTGTCAACACTTCATCACCCCATGCCGGGATTTCGGCATCACCCTGCCGTCCTGCATTGACCGTGCTATGTCACCACTTCGGAGTGCCGAGCTCTTTGCTCTGCCACCTCGGGACCGGCTCGGGGATGGAACCTTGTCCCGCATGAAGCTCGGACCGCGTCATCAATACCAAACACATTAACCAGCTAAGTTGTCTTCATGCTCAAAGTTTTAAATTTTTAACTTGTGTTCGGCTCGGCCAAGCATTATACTTTTTTTGGAAAAAAGTTGCTTGTAAAAATTTCCTTGTCCAAACTTTTGTTTGTAACGCGCAAATTCAAATACCCCTTTTACTTGGGGGCTTCCTTCATGAAGCTTTTTCCTCTTGCATATGGTTATACTTGTACGGCTTCGTTCCTTGTTCGTGTATTACGCCATAATATGCACCATATTGACTTAAGCGATTTGCAAGCTGGGTTGCCTGGCTCCTGTGCTTACCCCTACGTTCCTGATTGTTCGGCTAGGGAGTAAAGGGAGCACCTCTGCGATTGTCACGATTGGGTCACCCGAGCCGGACCTCAGACTGGGTGAAGCCAAAAGCTAGCGTTCTTATTGTTTTCAATCATGGTCGGCACACAACGGAACTCATGAGTACAAAAAATCTATTGCACAAGTCTCATAATAACAATGAGCACCGAAGAAAGGTATTGGTGGGGGTACTATTTTCTTCGAAGATGCTTCTTACACTTCGCAGTAATATAGCATAAGTTCCCTGAGCGCGCTTTGTTTGTTACAGCCTTATGGCCTGATTGCCTGGTTATTGGAAACACCGTCGATATTCTCGACAGATGGAGTACATAACACTTTTCGGTCCTTGACCGAAGAGGGAGAAGCCGACGGTCGGTTAAGACGCGTTTAAAGTTTGGTTGAACATAGATATGATATAAGTACTTCGGTACATGCAATCATTCTTTTACCCAAGTCACTTGGGGGCTCTTAAATTTATATGAGCCGTTTTATGATAAGTGTTTTTGTTCTTAGTCGTTGAAAAGTTTTTATTATTATTTATCACTCCTTTTTTCGACACAAGTGTGCGGTCACTAGCCGGGGAGCCTAATTTCTCTCTCATAGCCGCTAGAGTTTAGTTTGCTAAACTGGCCTAGTAAGAAGTATTCCGCCTTTGAGATAGGAGGTTGCAGCCGTAGGCTGACCCGCTTGAAGTTTTGAGATAGGATGTGTCATGTTAAAGCACGACAGAAGCACCTTTGTTTTTCTAAAGTCCAATTTTCGGATTGGCACCGAACACTTGATCTTGTTCGGACATTAACCTTTTGAATAAGTTTTTTGGCTTTTCGAGCCCATGGCACTTTTAAACTATTTGTGTGTTTTCAGCACAAGTCTCGCAGTGCAACGCCGGACACCTTTAGAGATTCGGCAAAAACATTCTCGGATATTGCTATATATGCATCGGTTTCGAATTGTGTCTTCGGTCAATAGTTGGGTTGCCCGGCTCTTGCGCTTGCCTCGTATGTTCCGCTTTGTTCGGCTAGGTGTGCAAAGGGAGAACCACTGCGATTGTGCTTCCATCTCACATGGTTAAGCACCTCAGTGGAGAAAGCCGAAAACTGACTGTCACAATAAGCGTAAACTGGTCGGCGATCCGATGACAGCGTTAAACGACGGTCCATTCATAACAATGGCTGAAGTGTTTACGGCTTGACCTCGACTGTCGCCGAACACTACCGGGGGCTATTAACTGGCCTCCCAAACTAAATCCTTGATATTTTGCTCTTACATTGGAGCTGAGGTTTCATGATCATGCTTAGCATGAAAACCCAAAAAAAGGACCGATAGCGGGACTATTTTCTTTGGAATACATTTCTTCTGTTGAATAGTAATATAACATGTCTCTCCGCGTACCTTTGTTTATAAAACCGTATGGCCAGATTGCCTTGTTTATTGTAAATCTTTGCCCTCATAAAGGCTTTATAAAGTAGGACAAACACTCCTCGGCTATTGGCCGAGGAGGTGGAAGCCGATGGTCGGTCAAAAAAGTTTTGTACAATGGGGATCCGAGCATTAATGACGTAAAGTACTTGGATACAAAGAGTCATTACACATACTTTGTGATTTTACTATGGATATCGATCCTTAATTCGGCCTCCCGTGCCCGCATTAAGGCTTGGGGGCTACTGGGCTTCGGGCTTATTATTTACAAATATTAAAGGGGCACATCGATCCCCTGATCCGATGTTGCCACCCGACCAGTGTCTCGGGGGCTACTGCATTGCCTGTTCTATGCAGAAAATTTTAAGTGCAATACAGTTTCCGAGGAGATTTTGATCCTCAGGTTGGTTGGCCGCACCCAACCTGAGTCTCAAGGACTGAGCACGCCGCTTTTTGTGTCCCGAAGTATTCTGCTGAGCTAGGACTTGATCCTCAGACCGATTTTGCAAATCAACCTGAGTCTTAGCGGCTACGGGGATCAGTGGTCTTATGCCATCCTTCATGTGCATCTCGGGTTTTAGACCGATACCCACCTTGAGGGCTACTGGCTATGTATCTCGGCAGAGAATAAATTGCACCATTCAAAAATATTGACAAAAATCGGCCCACATTCGGGGAGGTGCACCACCTCGGAGGCAGTTCGGCATAAAGCTCGGGCGCTAGTGGCTGGCTCCATAGAGGGTATTTCCGGCATTAAGCTTGGCTAAACTCCTTCAAACTTCTTTGAACCAAAGTGATTTACGACACCTCGGATACAGTCCGGTGTTGGAGCTCGGATACATAGTCCGGCGTTGGAGCTCAGATACAGTCCGACGTTGGAGCTCGGATACATTCCGGCGTTAGAGCCGGGAAGCAGTCCGACATTGGTGCTCGGCTATAAGAGATACCTTGAATGCAGTCCGGCGTTAGAGCTCGGACGCAAGAGGACACTGCCTCCCGGGAACAACTCCGAACCCGAGGTGTGGCATAAAATAACAAGGCATTGATAAAGCCCGGAAACTTAAAGGGGCTCCTTGGATACCCGACGTGTAAACTCGTCGAATGCATTTCGGTGATCCTCAAGATAGAAGATGAGAAGATTTGTTGATACAATTTTCAAGACCGGCAACCGAAGATGAAGAACAGTTCGGAAGAATCGAGGAGCGTCCCTAACTTGAAGACCGGTTCAGGGGGCTACTGACGGTGTCCTGGACTAGGGGGTACTCAATGCGTCGTCTCCCGATCAGTTGGATTGGGCCGAGGACCCCCATGGCCGTATACTCATGGGCCAGTCTGGACAGCTGCCATATACAAGGAAGAATCCACAAGACTTGGCGATCAAGACAAGGACTCCTCGCCCACCGGCCTATTCGGCTAGGACTCTTGTTATCCTAGGCCTCTGGTGCATTATATAAACCGGGCCAGGCTAGTCGATAGACAGATACAACAATCATACCATATGCTAGCTTCTAGGGTTTAGCCTCTCTGATCTCGTGGTAGATCCACTCTTGTACTACCCATATCATCAATATTAATCAAGCAGGAGTACACTACTAGGGAAAAGCCTAGCAGCAGCGCGGGTTTTGGGCCTATTAGTAGCGCGGGGGCCGGCGCTACTAATAAGGCGCTACAACTAACGTATAGCAGTAGCGCGGGTGCCACCCGCACTACTACTACGTCCTTTAGAAGTAGCGTGGGTAAAAACCCGCGCTACTACTACCAGCGCGGATTTTTTTTGAATTTTTTCGAAAAAATATTTTGATTTTTCCCCCAATTTTCAAATTTCTGAATTATTTTAACCTCAAATCTCTAATCACCCCTCATCGCTGCTCAATTTAATCTCTAATCACCCCTCATCATTCCAAATCATCTAACTTCCCGGACGGTCACCCATCCTCTCACTACTCCAGCCTGAGCACGCTTAACTTCCGGGTTCTATTCTCCCTCGTTTCCAAGTCTGCACTTGTTGTTTTCCTGACAATAGTAAGATGTCAATCCTATTAACCTCAGGAATTTAGCTTGAGCATGAAGTCACACATTTCACTATTTGAGTTTGAAACTATTGTTCTAAGAAATTAGTAACACTAATATTTCTTGAATAATTAGTTTGACCATAGTTTGACCACAGTTTGGCCATAGTTTGACCAGATTTGACCAAAATTAAAAAAAAACTAAAATAATTATTTAGTAACACTAATATTCTAGAATAATTAGTTTGACCATTGTTTGACCACAGTTTGACCACACAGTTTGAAATTTTTTCGATTTTTTCCACTCTGGATCTTAAAAGCCCCGTAACTTTTTTTCTGTTTGGTTTTTGAGGATTTTGAAAATGTTTAACGGGGTTCCCCTAGTTAAATTTGGATGTAACTTTTTGAGTAGATGATTTTTCATATAAAAAACTTTTTCATCCGAGTTAGTATGCAAAAGTTATGCCCATTTTTACAAATTCTCGAGAGATTTTGCAAATAAAGTCGAAATTCATATTTGCAAATTTTCCCAACAACTAGACCACATATCACATGGGAAACTTATTTTCTTTTATTTTTTTGACATTTTCATCATTTTCTTTTATTTTTTTAAACTGAAAAGGCGATCCA